>NW_027223766.1:580000-872500 GCF_028538775.1 Myotis yumanensis | reverse complement strand
AATAAATTAAAAGTTAACGAAAAATCTTTCCAGGAGTTTTGTATCCTATTTCCAAACAGAAGAAACAACTCCATCATTGGCCCCAGGTCCCTGGCCATCCTCGCGCACACTGACTTGCTGGTGCTTTAGCTGGTGCCTATCATCTCATCGTCATCGTCCAGCAGGGCGTCCATCTCCTCAAAGTCCTTCTGGCTGTCCAAGTCCTTGGTGTCCTTCATCGCGCTGTCAGTGTCCAGCTGGGAGTCCAACTCCTCGGTGTCCCTCATGGAGCTGTAAGCGTCCTTCTGGGCTTCCAACTTTTTGGTGTCCCTCATGGCATGGTAAGCGCCCAGGTGGGCGTTCATCCTTTTGGTGTCCCTCATCGAGTTGTAAGTGTCCTTTTGTGTGTTCAAGTGCTGGGTGCCCCTCATCGCCCTGTAAGCGTCCTGCTTGTCGTCCAACTGTTTGGGGCCCCTCATGAAGTTGTAAGTGTCCAGCTGGGCATCCAACTCCTCCTCCGAGATGTGTCGCTTTAAATGGCAGCCGGTGCGCCTGCCTGGACGCTTGTTGCCTCCTCGGGAGCGGCCCTGAGTGCTGCCACCGCCGCCGAAGCCTCCAGACCCTCGGTTTGTAGGCACACAGCCTCTGTTGACACTCCGTACCGGCCTGAGCATCGTGTCGATCGGCGAGTTGAGGACCTGGATGTGGAGGGGACGGCCATCCAAAGGGATGCCGTTGTACTGTTTCCTGGCTTCCAGGGCATCTGCTTTGCGCTCAAAGTGCATGTGGGCTGTTCCCAGGCTGCGGCCAGAGCGGTTGTAATGGACAGCGGCCTGTTTCAGAGGCCCGAACTGTGCAAACAGCTGCTGGATGTCCACATCGGACACTCCGAAGTCCAGGTTGGACAGCAGCAGCTTCCCCCCGGTCATCAGGCTGGCACCCCTGCCGAAGGCCCTGCAGAAGCGTTCGTGTTGCCACTCGTCGGGAAGCTGTCTCGGCCTGCTGTAGGCCACGGGCCAGTTCCTGCCTCTGCCGAGGGCCACCCTGTTCCAGAACGGCCCGCTGCCCCAGCTCTCGGGAGCAGCGGCTTACGCTCCGCCACCACGGCCTCCCTTGGAACCGACCCTGCCTCGGCCCGGCCGAGGTCCCTGCCCCTGCCCCGGCCGTGGCCGTGGCCGTGGCCTCCCTGGGAGCCGGCCCGGCCTCGGTCCCAGCCTCGGTCTCGGTCCGTGTCCCCGCCCCAGCCCCCGCCGCGGCCCCGGCCCCAGCCATGGCCCTCCCGCTGGCTCCGGTCCAGCCTAATGATGTTGTCCAGTGACATGTGGATTTTGTCGGCCATGGCGGGCCCCCAATCATCCTCGGACCGAGCCGGTGTGGAGGTACGCTGGTCCTTCACTTCCCGCGTGGCACCGGGGCTGTCCCAGATGTTGGGGTCCAGGCTCAGGGGTTCCCAAGGGTGTGGACGAGTCGGTGAAGAAGAAATGACACCGAGACAGCGATCAGTGGATCAGCAGCCCAGCCAGGCTCTAGCCAGGTGCTCTAGCGGCTTCTATGTCCCAGGACCCGGTCTTGGCGAGACCTCTCTCCTGAAAGCTCCCTTGGAGAACGAGGATGACGACCACGACCACAAGCCTAGGGCTGAGAAGCTCTGCAAAGAAGGCCCTGCTTTCTTTTATAGCCCCAGAGCTGGTGGGAGGAGCGAAATCACCCGCCCGCTCACCAATCAGCCCCCGCACCGGTTGGGCCTCAAGTTGAGGAGAGGAGGCTTGCATTGGCGCTACAGGACCAGGAGAGGGCGCCACTGGCCCGCCCAAGCGATTCACGGGGCTTGGGGGAGGACTTGGCAGACAGGGCAGGTGCCCAAGGAGGCCTGCAGGGCTCCCTCTCCACGTCTTGCGGGACGGCATAGCCGTTTTTTCTCGGTGGAAGTGGGGACAATACATACTTAGACAGGCTCCGGTGGGCCCAGGACGGGCCAAAAGGAAAGAAAGCCACGGAAAATCTCCTAGGTGTGCCTCACTCCGCAGATATCTTGATAGCGGGACTTTGTGCTCCTGTGTGTGTGTGTGTGTGTGTGTGTGTGTGGCGGGAGGACGCGGGGGGCTGGGGGGGTTGGAGGCAGGAGGGATAGGTGTGTGGGTGTGGGTGTGGGAGTTTGTGTGTGCGAGCGAGCGTGTGCGTCTGTGCGTGTACATCCGCAGTCACGCACTTACACTCCTTGCTTTGAACGGTCCGTCGCCATCCATGAACACCCTTCAGCCCCTGCCTTCTCAGAGACAACGCCCCCTGCAGGTCCTTCTCGCCTGGGGTCTAGCCAGAAATGGGGAAGTCCAGTCACCTGCCTGTGCTTTCCCCACAGGAGGTTTGGGGGGGGGGGCTTGCATTGACGCTTCTCAACCAGCAGAGGGCGGGATGGGCTCCTTGTCCCCTGCCCCAGTCCACACAAATTCTGTAATCCACAGCCAAAGATGACGTCTTGGCCTGTCCATCTGATAGACACCCCGCCCACGTCCACCCCCCTCACCCCCTACCTCCAACCCTCCCCCCACCCAGCTCACTCTGTGCATGGATGGTCAGGCCCCCGCCCAGAGAACAAGTCCAGGCCTGGCCACCTGGGCTTGCCAAAGCCTCAGAAATTGGAAAGGCGGGAGCAACCTTTTTTTTCTGAGGAGGGTTTTCTGTTGTTGTTGTTTTATTGAAGGGAATGAGTTATTTTGTTTCTTTGTTTGCTTGTTTGTTTGTTTGCTTGTTTTTCCCACACCTTTTCGGGTGATTATGGCCAAGGTGAAAACAGCAACCGGTAAAATGAATCCCGAAAATGACTCGGCACAAAACTGGTCTTTTTCAGAGTTATTGAATAAAATAAAAGTTAATGAAAAATCTTTCTAGGAGTTTTAAATCCTATTTCCAAACAGAAGAAACAACTGCATCATTGGCCCCAGGTCCCTGGCCATCCTGGCGCACACTGACTTGCTGGTGCTTTAGCTGGTGCCTATCATCGAATCGTCATCGTCCAGCAGGGCGTCCAAGTCCTTGGTGTCCTTCATCCCGCTGTCAGCGTCCAGCTGGGAGTCCAACTCCTCGGTGTCCCTCATGGAGCTGTAAGCGTCCTTCTGGGCGTCCAACTTTTTGGTGTCCCTCATGGCATGGTAAGCGTCCAGGTGGGTGTTCATCTTTTTGGTGTCCCTCATTGAGTTGTAAGCGCCCTTTTGGTTGTCCAACTGCTGGGTGCCCCTCATCGAGTTGTAAGCATCCAGCTGAGAGTCCAGCTCCTCCGCCAAGATCTGTCGCTTTGAATGTCGGTCAGTGCGCCTGCCTGTACGCCGGTTGCCTCCGTGGGCACGGCCCTGAGTGCCGCGGCCAAAGCCTCCAGATCCTCAGTTTGTAGTCACCCAGACTCTGTTGACACTCTGTACCTACCTGGGCTTCGTATCTATCTGCGAGTTGAGGATCTGGATGTGGAGGGGACAGCCATCCAAAGGGATGCCGTTGTACTGTTTCCTGGCTTCCAGGGCGTCTGCCTTCCACTCAAAGTGCACGTGGGCTGTTCCCAGGCTGCGTCCAGAGAGGTCATAATGGACAGCGGCCTTCTTCAGAAGCCGGAACTCCGCAAACAGCTGCTGGATGTCCGCGTCGGACACTCCGATGTCCAGGTTGGACAGCATTAGCTTCCCCCCGTTCATCAGGCCGGCGCCCCTCCTGAAGGCCCTGCCGAAGCGGTCGTGTTGCCACTCCTCTGGAAGCTGTCTCAGTGTGCTGTAGGGCGCCGGGTGGTTCCTGCCTTAGCCGAGGGCGGCCCTGTTCCGGAACGGCCCTTCCGACCCAGCTCTCAGGTTCGGCGGCCTGCGCTCCACCACCTCGACCTCCCTGGAAGACGGCCCTGCCTCGGTCCCGGCCTAGGTCCCTGTCCACACCGCGGCCATGGTCGTGACCTCCCTGGGAGTCGGCCCAGCCTCGGTCCCAGCCTAGGTCCCTGCCCCCGCCCCCGCCCCAGCCGTGGCCCCGGCCATGGCCGCCTGGCTGGCTCCGGTCCAGACTAATGATGTCGTCCAATGACATGTGGATTTTGCCGGCCATGGTGGGCCCCGAATCAGCCTCGGATCGAGCACGTGTGGAGGCACGCTGGTCCTTCACTTCCCGCGCGGCACCGGAACTGTTCCTGTCCGGGCACCAGATGTTGGGGTCCAGGCCCAGAGGTTCCCAAATGTGTGCACGATTAGGTGAAGAAGAAATGACACCGAGACAGTGTTCAGTGGATCTGCAGCCTGCCAGGCTCTAGCCAGGTGCTCTAGCGGCTTCTATGTCCCGGGACCGGGTCTTGGCGAGACCTCTCTCCTGAAAGCTCCCTTGGAGAACGAGGATGACGACCGCGACCACAAGCCTAGGGCTGAGAAGCTCTGCAAAGAAGGCCCTGCTTTCTTTTATAGCCCCAGAGCTGGTGGGATGAGCCAAATCAGCAGCCCGCTGGACTAATCATCCGCCCCCAGGACTGAAAGCTTCACCGGTTGGGCGTCAAGTTGAGGGGAGGAGGCTTGCATTGGCGTTCCAGGACCAGTAGAGGGCGCCACTTGCCCGCCCAAGCGATTTGCGGGGCTTGGTGGATGACTTGGGAGACGGGGCAGGTGCCGCAGGGCTCCGTCTCCACTCCTTGCTGGACGGCATCGCCGTTTTTTCTCAGTTGAAGAGGGGACAATACAGACGTAGACAGGCTCCGGTGGGCCCAGGTTTGGCCAAAAGGAAACAAAGCCACGAAAAATCTCCTAGGCGTGCCTCACTCGGCAGATATCTTGTTAGCGGACTTGTGCTCCCGTGTGTGTGGCGGGGGACGCGGGGGGGGGGGGGCAAGGCGGGGGCGATAGGTGTGTGAGTGTCGGTGTGGGTGTGGGAGTGTGTGTGCGTGCACGAGCACGTGCGTCTGTGCGTGTACATCCGCAGTCACGCACGGACACTCCTTGCTTTGAACGGTCCGTCGCCATCCATGAACACCCTTCAGCCCCTGCCTTCTCAAAGACAACGCCCCCTGCAAGTCCTTCCCTCCTCGGGTCTAGCCAGAAATGGGGAAGTCCAGCCACCTGCCTGTGCTTTCCCCACAGGAGGTTGCAGGAGGGGAGCTTGCATTGACGCTTCTCAACCAGCAGAGGGCGGGACGGGCTCTTAGGTCCCTGTCCCAGTCCACACAAATTCTGTAATCCACAGCCAAAGATGACGTCCTGGCATGTCCATCTGATCGACACCCGCCCACACACAGCCCCCCACCCCCAAACCTCCCCCCACCCCGCTCAATCTGTGGATTGATGGTCAGGCCACCGCCCAGAGAACAAGTCCAGGCCTGGCCACCTGGACTTGCCAAAGCCTCAGAAATTTGAAAAGCTGGATCAACCTTTTTTCTGAGGAGGGTTTTTTGTTGTTGTTTTATCGGAGGGAACGAGTCATTTTGTTTTTTTGTTTGTTTTTCCCACACCTTTTCGGGTGATTATGGCCAAGGTGAAAACAGCAACCGGTAAAATGAATCCGCACAATAACTGGGTACAAAACAGGTCTTTTTCAGAGTCATTTAATAAAATAAAAGTTAACGAAAAATCTTTATGGAGTTTTAAATCCTATTTCAAAACAGAAGAAACAACTCCATCATTGGCCACAGGTCCCTGGCCATCCTTGCGCACACTGACTTGCTGGTGCTTTAGCTGGTGTCCATCATCGCATCGTAATCGTCCAGCAGGGCGTCCATCTCCTCGGCATCCATCTGGCCGTCCATTTCCTCAGTGTCCCCCATCGCATTATAAGTGTCCAGTAGGGCGGCCAACTCCTCGGTGTCCCTCATGGAGCTGTAAGCGTCCTTCTGGGCGTCCAACTTTTTGGTGTCCCTCATCGCTTTGTAAGCGCCCAGATGGGCGTTCATCCTTTTGGTGTCCCTCATCAAGTTGTAAGCGCCCTTTTGGGTGTCCAACTGCTGGGTGCCCCTCATCGTGCTGTAAGCATCCTGCTTGGCGTCCAACATTTTGGTGCCCCTCATGGAGTTGTAAGAGTCCTGCTGGGCGTCCAACTCCTCCGGCCTGATCTGTTGCTTTGAATGGCGGCCAGTGCTCCTGCCTGTCCATCGGTTGCCTCCGAGGGCGCGGCCCTGAGTGCCACTGCTGAAGCCTCCATATCCTCAGAGTGTGTGGGTGAGTGCCTGTGTGCTTTTGCGCAAGCTGCTGCATAGGGGTGAGGTGGGGTTGGGAGGGGGGGGCGGACAGGGCCCTAGAGGAGGCGCCATCATTGATTAGTCCTTTGACCCAGCAGCTGCCCGCGCCTGTCCTAGGGCCTGGCAGACATAGTTGGCCAGACAGCCGTGGCCCTGCTCTCAAGAGGACTGGGTAGTGTGTTGTTCCCCGGGGGGCTTTTAAGAGAATCCATGTGAGAGATGATGACCTGCGTGATGGAATGCCAAAGGAAACCACACTGTGAGATCTCCTTGTTAGATTCAGCTCGCCATCTGAACTGCCTCTTCCGGTGTCAGGGTGACTTCTCCCCTAACTGGACATCATTTCGGATTCCTGGGAGCACGTTGGTCTCCACGACATTTGACGGCCCTGACATCCACAAGGGATAACCCAACCATTTCCTTGGTTTGTAAATTGGGACTGGAGGCCCCCTGCTCCATGATGTCTAAGAGAAAAACAGGGTGTGTAAAGAACCAAAAAAAAAAAAGAAGTGTTTAGAACTCTGCCTCCTGGCCCCACTTAGCAGAGACAGAGAATGATGTCCCACCAAGACTTTTCCGTGAGAGCCCTTGATATGCCCAAATGAACTGTCCTGAGCAGGGTCGTGTCATGCACAGGCACCTAGCACCTGAGGCAGAAGATCTTGGTTGTGTCTTTAGCAGATCATGTTGAAGAGAACATAGACGGAGGGAGCTGCCATGTTTCCAAGCAGCCATAGGGGAAAGGGCTGTGTGAACCTGAATGTATATGTTCAAAACTGCATAAGGAAAACTAACACACCAACACTGCTTCTTTCACAACAGATTATATTGCTCAAATATGGGCAAGCATTGTTGACCTGAAAGATGAATTTCTTACAAAATTCTACATTCAAAGTTGCCAGATCACCCTAGTTGCCGCAATGGATGTCACAGTTCTATAAACAACTTTCATTTCCACAGACATTTCATTACTTTCTCAACTGTGTGTTCAAGGGCTCTTTACAAGTGTTCACACAGGCAGATACACACACACACACACCCACACACACACACACACACAGCAAACATGCCCTCATATTTTCTAATATATACACAACTATGTATGTGTGTTTCCATTTGGGATTGCTGTATCCTTGGTGTGGGATATTTTAGGTTGAGTAAGAAGTGATCAGCGAATGCCTCGCCTTTCAGACACAGTGGTTTGTACTCTGTGAATGGTCACATACATGACCAGTGTTGTTTGATGAATGAATGGTTTCACCTGATTTAACCCTGGATCATTTCACTCGAGTGAATAATGTGTAAACAGTGTTGGTCTTTCACAATTCCCTCTCCTTTGTTGAGCTCCATCATGTTTTCTCGGGGAAGGACCATGACTGGAGGATTTTCCACATAGCTGACATGCCTAGGGCTCTTCTCCCGTGTAGGGACTCTGGTGTCTGACGAGATTCGCATATTGACTGAATGCGTTCCCACACTGACCGCATTCACATGGATGGCCTCTGGTGTGTGTTATGTGGGAACGTGTTGTCAGCTCAGACATTTGACGGAAAGCCTTCCCACACATGGGACATACATGTGGTTTCTGCCCCGTGTGCATTCACCGGTGCTGGTTCAGGCCAGAGCTTTGAATTGTGACATTCATTGCATTGCTTGCCCGGATGGACCCAATCCTGCTTTTCTGGGGTTAGACCTTTGATTGAGAGCTCTGTCACATAGGGGACATTCATGTGGTTACTCTCCTGTGTGGATGGCCTCATGCTGTCTAAGGAAAGAACTCTGATGAAAGGCTTTCCCACACTCACCGCCCTCATAAGGCTTCTCTCCGTTGTGCATTGCATTGTGGTTTCTAAGCCCAGATCGTTGCAGAAAGCTTTTCCCTCGTAGGTGACATTCACATGGTTTCTCTCTAGGGTGCGTCATGTTCTGCCCTCTGAGGTTGAAAACATTCCTGAAGGGCATCCCAGGGTCACACTGTTGTGTGCATGTCATTGTGTCTACTAAGGCATTCGTCTAGTCCAGGTGACTTTCCACAATGTTGGCTGATAGCTGGTTTCTTTCTTACATGAACTGAGTAATGTGGAGACACGGCTGATCTATGAGTAAATTCATCACTCCTATCAGCCCTTAGCACCCTTCTTCTCGAAGCTGTGGAGAGCTCGCATATTCACGGCATGGTGGGGGCAGAGGTAGGATTCTGGACATGTTCTGAAGTCGTCAAGGTCAGAGAGGGATCCTCAGATGGGGTTGGGGTGGGTATGGACTGAGGGATTCTGAGAGGGGCACTGAGGCTGCTGAAGGACCACAACTGAGAGGCAACTCTGGAGGGTGAATTCCTAAGGGCTTTTAGTGCCCCTGAGGGTGGAGATGACCTTGACTGTGAGAGAGGAATTAGGCAGGGACCTAGAGGTAGAGCCCAAACTACTGTCATTTCAAGGAACATCAGACTCCACTCTCCTCTCAGGGACCTGAGCTTTGTGGCACAACCATGATGCCAAACATGATTTGACAGGATCAGAAATGAAACCCAATCACAAGCATGAAATATTGTGCAGAATTTTATTAGTATGGGATAAAAAGTATATGCAGCAGAATTTAATAAATCATTTCATACAGCATAATACATAAAATAAAATAAGTAAAATACCCCCCCCCCAACAAGACCTAATGCGTCTTCCCGGTGTTCAATGATGCCCCCGCGAGAAGGGGGTGAATCCTCCGAGTCCATAAAATGCGATGGGAAAAGCACCAGGAAGCTATAAATGAAAGCAGGGTCTACTCTGCCGAGCTTCTCAGCCCTAGGCTTGTAGTCTTGGTCGTCGACCGTGTTCACCAAGCAAGCTTTCAGGGGAGAGATCTCACCAAGACCCGGTCCCGGGACATAGAGGCCGCTGGAGTACCTGGCTAGAACCTGGCTAGGCCGCTGATCAAGTGGAATTGCCCCCCCCCACCCCGTGCCCGATGGGTGTGGGCGCCAGATGCTTCAACAAGCCCCCCCCCCCCCGACCCAGTTGCAGATAGTGAGTGACACTTGCCCTCTGCCATTCTCCAGAAGCACCGCCCGCAGCGCCACTGGGATGTTAGGCAACCACCTCCTCAGCCCCAGCTTCCATGCTGTGCCCCAGTGTGAACCGGCCCCTGGAGGACCCCGGCCAGCCAAGCACTACAGAATTGAGGAGCCCGTGGGCCCTGAAGACGGGATGGTGCCCAGCCTGCAAGGCCCCCTGGTGCCCTGGGCCACAGATGCGCTCACCTCAGTGCTGGTTGTGGCTGAAGGCTGTGCATTGCCTAGCATCAACCCAGTGCTGGAGCCCCAAGGCAAGCCTGAGCCCACGTCGGTCCCACCAGTGTCTCTGGTCCCTGAGGCGCACTTGGGCTCGGGAGAGGGGGCACACTCGCACATCAGCCTGGAACCCGGCGCTCTCCTGGATGATGCTCCCATGGAAGACCTGACCATCCAGCAGGAATTCTTCTACACGTCAGCCCCACACATTGCCCTCCAAATAGAGGCCCCCCACCAGGACGAGGAGGTGTCGGCCTGGTTCCAGCCTCCCTTGATGCTCCCTGCAGGCTGGCTCACTGGAACCCTGTCAGACAGCCCCCTGATCCCTCACGGCCCCATCCAAGGGCCATGGCCTCGAGCCCCAACGCCTAATCCAGAAAGAAATGCGTCTGGGCCCCACTCCAACCTGAGCTTCAACCTGTGGGAGCCCTTCCCCAGCTCACCGCTCCAAATTCTACCTCCGTCTCTCAACCCAAGACCAGGTCCTCGTGTGCGCCGCCCCAGGCGGCATGCTCTGGGGCCTGCTCCCAAGGCCAGGAAATGCCTGTTTTAGGAATGAACGGGATGCAATCCCTACTCACGGGGCTGAGGACCATGAGAAGGGATTCTAATAGCTGTTTTGAGTTTACCACACATCTGAAAACAATGAATAAAGACAGATGCTCTTTTGATGCAGGCTGCTTTGCAGAATTGTTGATCAATGGTCACCACCAGATAAAGCACCAGCAAGTCCGTGTTTGCATGGAGCTAGGCCAGGAAGTCGTCTTGCACTGCTTACCGAGGGCGAGCTGGCAGGGTGCTTTGTCCAATGAGGGAGTTGAAAAAACAAACAAACAAACAAAAATCTTAAAAATAACCCTCCTTATAAAAACCTTCTTTAAAAAAAATAAACTCTTTAAAAAAAAATAAAACCCTCTTTAGAAATGACATCAATCCAGCCTTTCAATGCCCAGAAGCTTAGAAAAGCCCAAATGGCCTGGCCCGGACTTGGTCTCTAGGTGGGGGCTTGACCAGCCATGCAGAGAGGGAGCGTGGCGGGGCGGTTGTCCACCAGATGACCAGGCTCAGGTGGGGCTGTCCCGCCCTGAGCTGGTCGAGAAGTGCCAATGCAAGCCGCCCTCCTGCAGCCATAGCCCGGTGCCTTGACTTGACTTCAGCGGGGAAGGACAAGCAAGGGGCTCGCTAATATACAAAACCATACACAGTTCATACACATCAACTTCAGCCTCTGCCTCCCATGACCTCCAAGGCCAGCTTCATTCGGTGTGTCTGCGTCTCTGGTCTACCCCAGTCCGCCACCCACCCACACCCACACCCCACCCTCTCCGAGCCCATTCCCTTCGAGGAATGAATGCCAGGCCCAGCCACGTTCAGAAGAATCTTTCCTTTCGATCCTTTGGGTGAATGCCACCAGAAGGGGCGTGCCTACGGGTCCTCGCTTGGGGCATGTGCGCCCCCTCCTGAAACTTGAGGCCCGACTGGTGGCGCCTTCACTCCTGGAAGTGGCTGATTGGTGGAGCGGGCAGGCGGCTGGTTTGGCTCCTCCCACCACGCTCTGGAGCTATAAAAGAAAGCCCAGTCTACTCTGCCGAGCTTCTCAGCCCTAGGCTTGTTGTCTTCGTCATCGACCGTGACCACCAAGCAAGCTTTCAGGGGAGAGATCTCACCAAGACCCGGTCCCGGGACATAGAGGCCGCTGGAGTACCTGGCTAGAACATGGCTAGGCCGCTGATCAAGTGGACTTGCCCCCCGCGCTCAACGGGTGTGGGCGCCAGACGCTTCACCAAGCCCGCCCCCCCCCCCCCCCCCCCGCCCCAGTTGCAGAAAGTGACACTCGCCCTCTGCCATTCTCCAGAAGCACCGCCCGCAGCGCCACTGGGATGTTAGGCAGCTGCCTCCTCAGCCCCAGCTCCCATGCTGTGCCCCAGTGTGAACCGGCCCCTGGAGGACCCCCGCCCGCAAAGCGCTGCCGAATTGAGGAGCCCGCGGGCCCTGAAGACGGGATGGTGCCCAGCCTGCAAGGCCCCCCGGTGCCCTGGGCCGCAGACGCGCTCACCTCAGTGCTGGTCGTGGCTGAAGGCTGTGCCCTGCCTAGCATCAACCCAGTGCTGGAGCCCCAACGCGAGCCCATGTCCTCCAGTGTCTCTGGTCTCTGAGGAGCCCTTGGGCTAGGGAGAGGGGGCGCACTCGCCCATCGGCCTGGAACCCGGCGCTCTCCTGGATGATGCTCCAACGGAAGCCGTCACTATCCAGCAGGAATTCGTCTGCACGTCAACCCCACACATCGCCCTCCCAATAGAGGCCCCCCACCAGGACCAGGAGGTGTCGGCCTGGTTCCAGCCTCCCTTGATGCTCCCTGCAAGTTGGCTCACTAGAACCTGGTCAGACAGCCCCCCGCTCCCGCACGGCCCCATGCAAGGGCCATGGCCTCGAGCCCCAACGCCTAGTCCAGAGAGAAACGCGCCTGGGCCCCACTCCAACCTGAGCTTCAACGTGTGGGAGCCCTTCCCCAACTCACCGCTCCAAACTCTACTTCTGTCGCCCCAGCCCCAGTCCAGGTCCTCCTGTGCGCCGCCCCTGGCGGCACGCTTTGGGGCATGCTCCCAAGGCCAGGAAATGCCTGTTTTAGGAATGAACGGGATGCAATTCCTCCTCAAGGGGCTGATGACCAGGAGAAGGGATTCTGAAAGCTGTTGTGAGTTTACCACACATCTGAAAACAATGAATAAAGACAGATGCTCTTTTGATGCAGGCTGCTTTGCAGAATTGTTGATCAATGGTCACCACCAGGTAAAGCACCAGCAAGTCCATGCGTGCATGGAGCTGGGCCAGAACGTTGTATTGCACTGCTTACCGAGGGCGAGCTGGCGGAGTACTGTGTCCAATGAGGGAGTTGAAAAACAAACAAACAAACAAACAAACAAAAATCTTAAAAATAACCCTCCTTAAAAAACCTTCTTTAAAAAAATAAACTCTTAAAACAAAAACCCTCCTTAGAAATGACATCAATCCAGCCTTTCAATGCCCAGAAGCTGAGGCAAGCCCAAGTGGCCTGGCCCGGACTTGGTCTCTAGGTGGGGGCTTGACCAGCCATGCAGAGAGGGAGCGTGACGGGCGGTTGTCCACCAGATGACCCAGCTCAGGCAGGACCGTCTCGCCCTGGGCTGGTCAAGAAGTGCCAATGCAAGCCGCCCTCCTGGAGCCAGAGCCCTGTGCCTGGGTTTGACCTGAGCGTGGAAGGACCAGCAAGAGGCATGCTAATATACAAAGTCATAAACCTTTTATTCACATTAACTTCAGCCTCTACCTCCCATGACCTCCAAGACCAGCTTCATTCGGTGTGTCTGCGTCTCCCGGCTACCACCTTCTGCCCCCTCCCAACCCCCCATCCCCCACCCTCGCCCGGCTCATTCCCTTCGAGACATGAATGCCAGGCGCAGCCACGTTCAGCAGAACCTTTCCTTTCGGTACTTTCACCGGGCCTAGCTTGGGGGCATGTGGGCCCAACAGGTGACGCTTTCACAGTCCTCACAGTCCAGGGGGCGGCTGATTGGTCGAGCGGCTGATTGGGCTCCTCCCACCAGGCTCTGGCGCTATAAAAGAAAGCAGGGTCCTGTGTGCAGAGCTTCTCAGCCCTAAGGTCGTTGTCTTGGTCGTCATCGCCTTCCTCGTTCTCCAAGGTAGCTTTCAGGGGAGAGGTCTCTCCAAGACCCGGTCCTGGGTCGTAGAAGCCGCTGAAGCACCTGGTTAGCACCTGGCTAGGGTGCTGATCAACTGAACGCCCATCTCCGTGCCATTTCGTCTTCGCCGGCTCTGTCCACGCCTTTGGGAACGCCTGGAACGCCTGGAACGCCTGGGCTGGGGCCCCAGCAGAGGCACAGGAGGAGCTAGCCATACCCCAAGATGATGAAGAGAACAGAAAGTCATCCTGAGCTGCCGCCAGAGGTCATCCAAAAGCCTCGCAGCAGCCTGCGCATGCACTTGCTGGAGTCTATGCAGGCTCTCCATGCACTGGGCCAGAGGAGGAAGGATGAGAAAGCTGGCCCGGACCCCAACATCTGGAGCCCGCACAGGAACAGCTCCTACGCTGCGCGGGAAGTGACGGACGGCCGAGCTGATGCGCTTCCTCGATCCCAGGTGGACTCCGCGCCCGCCATGGCCGACAAAGTGAACATGTCTGTGGACGATGTATCTCAGCTGAACCGGAGCCAGCGGGGAGGCTGCAGCGGGGCTGGCACTCCAACAAAGGCAGAAGAGAAGCTCGCTATTCCCAAGAGGAAGAGGAAGAGAAGTCATCCTGAGCTGCCGCAAGAGGCCATCAAAAGGCCTCTCAGCGGACTCCAGAGGCAGTAGCTGGAGTCTGTGCAGTTTTCCCATGCACTGGGCAAGAAGAGTGATGAGAAAGCAGACCCGTCTTCCTCGCGGGCCCTGGGAAACTCAAGTAACGCCAAAGGCCCCCCAGCCACGCCAGGTTTTCCAACCACCGCTGGATGCGCGCCGCATGAGGGGGCCACGTCTAATAGGGTTTATATGCTGCTGAGCGCGGCCAATGGAGGCGTGAAGCCAGTGGTGTCCAGCACACACCTGCTGGACTTTCTGGTGCAGCTGAAAGGTTACACACCTACCATCCCAGATCCGGTGACTCGTTTCTACCTGAACCTCGCTGGCTTAGAAGCTGCAGACCCTCGCATAGTTAGGCTCTTCTCCATAGCTGCCCAGAAATTCATCGCAGATACTGCCAACGATGCACTGCAGCTGTGCAAAATGAAGGGCACCGCCGCTCGCGGCTCCGGCAAGTACACTCTAACCATGGAGGACTTGGCCGCTGCCCTCAGCAAGTATGGCATCGATGTGAACACACCGCTCTATTTCACCTGAGCCACCCAACCTATATGTACTTGTCTGCCCCCTAATCCCCCGCTCTGGCCTGTTTTCATAATACACTTTATTTGGACAGAAATAAAATTGTCATTCCTGTCTAGTCTATTCTGATTGGCTAGTTCCTTACACAGCAGGGATTTTTTAATTTGTTTGCAAGCCTGCTTTCTAAGGCCCCTGTTGGCTGCGCCCCGCTGCTGGCGGCGCAATCCAGGACCTGCTCCCAAGGCCCAGAGAAGCCTGTTTTAGGAATGAATGGGCTGCAATGCCTCACTGATTACCAAGGGGGGAGCTGGCGGGGTCCTGTGGCCAATGAGGGAGTTTTTGTTTTTGTTTTTTTTTTTTTTAAACAACAAACAAAAAAACAAACAAAAAAATAAATAAATAAAAACCCCCTTTTAAAAAAAACCCTCCTTAAAAACAAACAAATAAACAAAAACCCCTCTTTAGAAATGACATCGATCGAGCCTTTCCACTCAATGCACAGACGCTTGGGCAAGCCAACGTGGCCTAGCGGGTACTTGGACTCTGGGCGGGGGCCTGACCATCCAGCTAGAGAGGGGGAATTGTGGGTTTTCTGGAGGTGGACCAGATGACCCAGCCAGGGCAGGGCCGTCCCGCCCTGTGCTGGTCGAGAAGTACCTAGGCAAGACGCCCTCCTGAAGCCAGAGCCCTGTGCCTGGACTTGACCTGAGCGGGGAAGGACAAGCAAGGGGCTCGCTAATATACAAAACCATACACAGTTTATACACATCAACTTCAGCCTCTGCCTCCCATGACCTCCAAGGCCAACTTCATGAGGTGTGTCTGCGTCTCCGGTCTACCCCCGCCCGCCACCCACCCACACCAACACCCCACCCTCTCCCGGCCCATTCGCTTCGAGGAATGAATGCCAGGCCCAGCCACGTTCAGCAGAATCTTTCCTTTCGATCCTTTGGGTGAATGCCACCTGAAGGGGCGTGCTAGGCTGGTCCTCGCTTGGGGCATGTTCGCCCCCACCTGAAACTTGAGGCCCAACCGGTGATGCTTTCACTCCTGGGGGCGGCTGATTGGTGGAGCTGGCGGGCGGCTGGTTTGGCTCCTTCCACCACGCTCTGGAGCTATAAAAGAAAGCAGGGTCTACTCTGCCAAGCTTCTCAGCCCTAGGCTTGTTGTCTTGGTCGGCGACCGAGTTCACCAAGCAAGCCTTCAGGGGAGAGATCTTGCCAAGACCCGGTCCCGGGACACAGAGGCCGCTGGAGTACCTGGCTAGAACCTGGCTAGGCTGCTGATCAAGTGGACTGGCCCCCTGCACCCGACAGGTGTGGGCGCCAGACGCTTCACCGAGCCCGCCCTCGCAGTTGCAGACAGTGAGTGACACTCGCCCTCCGCCATTCTCCAGAAGCACCGCCCACAATGGCACTGGGGTGTTAGGCAGCCGCCTCCTCAGCCCCAGCTTCCATGCTACGCCCCAGTGTGAACGAGCCACCAGAGGACCCCGGCCCGCCAAGCGCTGCCGAATTGAGGAGCCCGTGGGCCCTGAAGATGGGATGGCGCCCAGCCTGGAAGGCCCCCCGGTGCCCTGGGCCACAGATGCGCTCACCTCAGTGCTGGTCGTGGCTGAAAGCTGTGCCCTCCATAGGGTCAACTCGGTGCTGGAACCCCAACGGGAGCCCGAGCTCATGTCGGTCCTGCCAGTGTCTATGGTCACTGAGGCAGGCTTGGGCTCGGGAAAGGGGGCCCACTCGCCCTTCGGCCTGGAACCAGGCGCTCTCCTGGATGCTCCCGGGGGAGCCGTCACCATCCAGCCGGAATTCTTCTGCTCGTCAGTCCCACACCGCCAAGCGCTGCTGAAATGACTGATAGAATCAACATCATTAAATTGTCTCTACTGCCAAAGCAATCTATAAATTCAACGCACTGCTCATTAAAATACCAAGGGCATATTTCACAGACCTAGAACCAACTCTTCAAAAATTCATCTGGAAGAAAAAACGACCCCGAATAGCTGCAGCGATCCTGAGAAAGAACAAAGTAGGTGAGATCTCAATGCCAGATATCAAGCTGTATTACAAAGCCACTGTTCTCAAAACTTCCTGGTACTGGCACAAGAACAGACATATAGATCAATGGAATAAAATAGAGAGCCCAGAAATTATCCCCAACCAATACACTTAATTAATATTTGACAAAGGAGGCAAGAACATACAAGGAAGTCAAGATAGATAAATGGTGTTGGGAAAATTGGACAGATACATGCAAGAAAATGAAACTAGACCACCAACTTACACCATACACAAAAATAAACTCAAAATGGATATAGGACTTAAATATACAATGGGAAACCTTAAAAATACTAGAAGAATCCAAAGGCAACAAAATCTCAGACATATGCCGACGCAATTTCTTCACCGATACTGATCCTAGGGCATTGGAAACTAAAGAGAAAATAAACAAATGGGACTACTTCAAAATAAAAATTTTCTGCACAGCTAAAGAAACCATCAACAAAACAACAAGAAAGCCCACTACATGGGAGAATATATTTGCCAACATTATATCTGATAAGCACCCATTCTCCAACATTTATAGGGAACTCATACAACTTAACAAAAGGAAGATAAACAATCCAATCAAAAAATGGGCAAAGGACCTAAATAGACACCTTTTAAAAGAAGACATTCAGAAAGACAAGAGACATATGAAAACATGCTCAAAGTTGCTAATCATCCGAGAGATGCAAATCAAAACAACAATGAGGTACCATCTCACACCTGTCAGAATGGCTATCATCAGCAAATCAACAAATGATAAGTGCTGGAGAGGATTTGGAGAAAAAGGATCACTTGTGCAATTCTGGTGGGAATGCAGACTGGTGCAGCCACTATGGAAGAAAGTATGGAGTTTTCTCAAAAAACTGGAAATGCAACTCCCGTTTGACCCTGTGATCCCACTTCTAGGAATATATCCCAAGAAACCAGAAACACCAACCAGAAAGGATATATGCACCCATATGTTCATAGCAGCACAATTCACCATAGCTAAGATCTGGAAACAGCCTAAGTGCCCATCAGTAGATGAATGGATTAGAAACCTCTGGTACATCTGCACGATGGAATCCTATGCTGCTGTTAAAAGGAAGGAACTCTTACCTTTTGCAACAGCATGGATGGAACTGAAGAGCATTATTCTAAATGAAATAAGCCAGTCAATGAAGGAAAAATACCACATGATCTCACTCATTCATGGATAAAAGAGTCCATTATAAACTTTTGAACAATAATAGATACAGAGGCAGAGTTGCCTCAAACAGACTGTTAAACTACAGCAGGAAGACCGGGGAGGGTGGGGGGGCAGAAGGGGGATGGTAATAGATCATCCAAAGGACTTCTATGCATGCACATAAGCATAAAAAAATGGACATAAGACCCTGGGAGGTAGGGGAGGCCAGGGCATTGTCAAAGAAATCAGCAAAAAATGGAGACATATGTAATACTCTTAGTAATAATTTAAGCAATGACAAGATTATTTTTAAAAAAAGAAGAAAGAGACCTTCCTTAGTATAAGCCACTGAAGCTTTGGGAATGTTTGTTACTCACCATAACATCTAGCCCAGCGTTTCTCAACTTGTGGGTCATGACCATATTGGGGCTTGAACGACATAATCATTTCACAGGGTTTGCTGAAGACCATCGGAAAACACATGTGTAATTACATATTGTTCTTGTGATGAATCACTATGCTTTAATTATATTCAATTAGTAACAATGAAAATACATCCTGCATATCATATATTTACATGACGATTAATAACAGTAGCAAAATTACATTTATGAAGTAGCAACGAAAATTATTTTATGGTTGGGGGTCACCACAACATGAGGAACTGTATTAAAGGGTCACAGCATTAAGAAGGTTGAGAACCACTGATCTAGCTGGTCCTAATGGGTGTGCCTTAACAATTCTACTCTCCTGGAGGCAGCAGAGTCTAACGTTTTAAGTCATATCTCTGTTATTAGAAACACTTGGGTTTGCCTTCCAGCCCTGCCTTTATTTCACTTTACTATCAGGCAGTTTACATAAAGCCTCTGAGCCTCAATTTGCTCTTCATAAAATCTCAGTTTGCAGAAAGGACTAAATGACATAATAATGCATGTAAAGCACTGAATTCCAGGTCTGGCACATGCAGTAAACATTCGGTAGCTATTAGCTCCATAGTTCCACAATGTGTACTGAATACAAACATTCTAACATTGTATGAAGGGTTAACCTTTTGTTCTTTGTAGCATTTCAAATGTTATTTTTAAACAAATAAAATTGTACTGTATATATTCTCTCATAGCCTGATTTGTCTCTTAAAAATGTCATATTTTTTATTAAAAATAAAAAATCTGAGAGCTGGTATAGCCCAGAGGATTTAGAATCTTCCCATGCACAGAAAGGTTTCTGGTGAAATTATTCATGAGGCACAGCCTAGTGCCTCTGAAATAGGCACTGTTCTCAGGAATCTGGCTGGATTCCCAGTGGGAGGGTGAGGGTTGACAGGAGGCAGCTTATCCATGTTTCTATTTTCCCTGTCCCATCCTATCTCTCAAAAAACAAATTAACAAAAAAATCAGTTGGAGACAACAAACCCCAGAAACTACCACTGGCCACCCGATCCTAATGTTGTCATTTCCCAGCAACATTCTGGCTTCCAAACACCTATATTCTCAATGGTCAGTGAGTGACTGGGATACTATTTACACCTGGGAGGCCTGGAAAGGTATATTACCCAAAGGGCTATGTCCCTAATGATGGCTGGGTTTAGCCAATGAAAACCCAGGAGAGGCATATTATCCAGGTGTACATGGTTGAGGGTGGGAGTTCCTGCATCTACCTGGTGGTCATATTGACCTCTTTGGTCTGTTCACAGAGAGTGAGGCTTCCCAGCGCCAGGTCTCCAGAAGGACAAGGCATCAGAGGCAGTATCCCCCTATGAAGGGGTGTGTCTGAGGTTTGCTGAGCCCCAACATGCCAGAATTTGGGCTTTTGTGACTCCTGGACACCTCTCTGCTTACAGAGTTTGACAATATCTTGTTGAGTTAACCCTCCAGCCTGGTGTGTGGGCACCTCTAGGGTCCTGCAGTCCCGGTCCCACTTCCAGGAACAGTGAGTTCATGTGTAGCAAAAGGTGTGATGGGGAAAGAGGTTAACAGGTTACAATACCTCCATGTGAGGACATGATGGTGTGACTGAACTCGGAGAATTTGGGAAACGTAGGACTTGTTTTGTGTATATAGGCAACAAAGAAGACGAGGCAGAGTTTTGCACAAGGAGTTTTACTTTCATTCTCAGGAATCTGGGGACATGAAAGGTCCTGACGAAAAGAGGGACATTGTGTGAGGTAGTTCTGTAAACTTTTCCCAAAGCAGCTCAGAAGAAGAACAGACTAGAAGAGAGATGATAGCAGCTGGGGACAGGTGGCAAAAGTCCTATAAAAGATAAGGTAACTGGAAAGATTGTGCACTGAGGACTGAGTCTTGAAGGAATGTGGTCATCTTGAGGACACATTGGCTTATTGACTGGGAAATGGTACTGAGCAGTCTGAGCCCATGGATCCTGGGGTTGGTGGCCAGAGTCTCAACAGATCTTTCTCTGAACACAGATTCCTGCAAATGCAGAGTGGTTTAAGGGTTCTGTTTTTTGGAACTCATATCAGGGCCTCACACTCTTACAACTTCTGTGATAGTGGTATCCTGGGATTGTCTTGCCTCTGTTCTAGCCCTTATATCTGGGGACCTTGATGAGACACCAAGCCCAGAATTCTAAGTACATGTCTAAGGTTGTCTGAAATGACACCTGTTTTTGGCAAACAATGGAATAAGATGTGAGTAGACCTTCCAGTCATAGGTTCCTTTATGTGCAAAGGCTTAGAGCGAAGACTGAGCTCATTCAGGAACCAACCGGCATCCACAGGCTGGTGCTCTATCCACTGAGCCAAACCAGCTGGGGCTTGTGTCCATTTTTTAAAATAGGAACTGGTGACAATTGAACAGGAATGAGGTCTAGAGGAGCTTGTGAAACCTTTGGAGTCTGGTTTGCAGGTGATGGGAGTAATGGAAGATTTGGAGCAGCAGAGGCAGGTGATCTGACCCAGGTCTAATTAGACTTCCTGTGGCTGAAGCATAACAAACCATATTGCTGTGAGGGAGGTGGTAGAAAGTCTAGACTGGAGGTTGCTGTGGTGAGCATGATGGTAAGTGACCCATGATGGTGACTGTGGGGGTGAAATAAGATTTTGTTGTCTGGATTGGTGTTTTATGTGCGGCCAACTGGATTTTCTAATTTTGAGTCTGAGATAGAGGTAAGAGCCCGGAATGACTTGAAGGTTTGAGTTTGGCAGCTGCATGTATGGAAACACTATCAACTGAGATGCAGATATTCAGAGTAGAAGTGTAATGTTCATTGGGAATACAAAATTGTTATTTTTTATCTGTTTTGGTGTGCGATATTTCAGAGAGCACTTCATAAGCATCTGGAACTCTGAGGAGAAGTTCAGGTTGAAAATGTCTTTAAAGTTGGGAGTGCAGTGACCCGAGTAGAGTTGTAGATCATTTTTTAAAAACTTTTTTTCTGTTTAATTGGAGAACAAAGAGAAGTTAAAACAAGATGAGATGGCAGCTGTTGCATCTTTGCTTGTGAATAACACACCAGGATTGTGTTGAGAGCCTTTTGTGGTCAGTAGTCTGACTCATTTACATACGGGAATGAGTGGTCATATGTGAGATACATCGGACCTGGGAGAGAGGGCCATAGGTGATGGGACCTGAGTGCTGAAGGCTGTGACTGGTGAAGGGACATCAAGTGCAGCACCAGAAGAGGTAGGCTCTGGATATCTGAGATTTGATGTGGATCTCAATAGGAGAGGTTGTGGCTTTTTTTTTGGAGGGCAGTTACAGTGATCAATAGGAATGAGAGAGCATATATCAGTGGCATCTTGGCTAGTGTTGGGAAGGTTGAAGGGGAAGAGAGAAATACATTACTGAAGGGGTGAATTAGAGTATTGGAAAAGAAGATGATTAAGAAAAATGGTCCAAGTCATGATGTATTGGTGTTACCTTAGGCATTATGCCTCTGGGAATGAAGCTATGTGAGAGAAGTGTTCAAAGAGTTATGTGTGCCAGGAAGTGCAAATTGATGGCCTCAGCAACCTAAGCTTGGTTTCAAAAGGGTAAAGTCTGATGCCAAAATTTACAGGGAATTGGGATGAGATTTTAGGGAACAACAGGTTTATTGCCTGAGAGAACAGTGTCAAATCACTCACACTCTCATTATGGACAACATCAATCCATATCCTATGTTCATGATACCCACTGTATTGAAAGGCGTAGTGTGTACAACATTTTTGTACTACAGAGCAGGTAGGATCTATATGCTCTTTGCCCTTATTGTCATGGGAAGACACTGCATCAGTAGGAATATAAGGAGTGAGTGTCTTTGATGAAACAAAGGCCTGATATCTTCTCTGTAGTCAGAAGTCTAGGGAGCAGATGGATATGGAAGTTGGGGTGTATGATAAATGTAAAATCCTAGGAGAGAAGCTGATAATGGCCTGAACTGTCCCCATTATAACACGATATGAACTTTGAGGATGTGGCCATTGCCTTCTCTCCAGGGGAATGGGGAATTCTTGATGAGGCTCAGAGACTTCTGTACTGCAAAGTGATGCTGGAAGTATTTGCACTTGGATCATCTGTAGGTAATACCCTCACATATATTCTAATGGACTGAGGTGATGGCATCTCTTCCTTGATATTCCACCTGTAGCTTCCTCTTTCCTACATCCAGACCATGGGCTTTGCAAATTTTCCTCAATCTCATGTGAAATGTGCTATAGATGCCAGTTCTGAGCTGTGTTGAGAGCCCTGAGAAATAAACTCCACAAACTTCTTTAACACTATTTTCCTCAGAAAGTGCAGGATTTGTCTGGGAGCCAGGCATCTTACAGACAGCTTAATGGGCCCCACTTGTTGTTTCTATCCCTGGGAGGGTGACTATGTCTAGATCCTTGGCTTCCACTTCTGCACCTTTCCTCTAGATAAAGGTTCTGGGTGACTGCCTGTGTCAGGTTATGTCCTTTACTTACATGAACCATGGGCTGTTCTTGTAAGACCCTCCTTCAATTGGTGTTTGTAATATCACCTTCCCTGTATACTATTCCAAGTGGATTTTCTCTGGACCAGGGCTGGATGGTCACCTCTGTCATCTTTCATTAATACTTGGAATATTTCGGTTTTATGTATTTGTAGAGAAGGTGGTACAGAGAGAACCCTAGTTTTTTTTCACAGGGTGAACATGCAGGATGGTCTCAGAGGAGTTCTGGCCCAGCTGAGTGGAAACTAACAGAATGTGTGACACAAGGGCTGTTTTCAAATTTTACCAGAAACCAGCTTGATTCCATCACTGCACAGATGCAGGTGCCACTGCCCACACCTCATTTTTACCTTTCCTTTGAACTACTTTACACTTCCTGGCATGTCATTTCACCTGTTTCTCCCTAGCTTTCCACCATTTTCAACTTTGTGGCATTTTTACATTGCCTGCTCCTCTGCACTGCTGCCTCTGTAGTATTCTTCAACTTTGACCTGCACATGTGTTATGAGGTTCACATACATACTTAAGTAGTCCTGGAAAAAGAGCTACTAGTTTATTGAATTTCTCTTGGAATGAGACACAAAGAAAATTCTGCAGAGCTTGCCTATGTTACCTGCAGACAAGCCCTACTGAACACTGTTAGCGTAAGGAAGGACTGGAAGTCTTACCTCTCTTCCATGTGGATTTTGCCGTCTTTGTGTCGTATTCCTGGTGAGGTCTTCCTTCCTTTATGATCTTCAGAGGCCCATAATTTCACAGAAGCCTGTTATAACTCTTCTTTCATATGCCTTCTTTTTATAAAATTGCATGAAGCTGAGGTGTCATGGGCAACACACTTTTGTAATGGAACTTCTCTCTGTCACCACAATCAACATTCTTTTCCTCACCTTTTTTCTGTTTCCAGGTTATTGGCATGAAAAGGATGATTACGAGGCCTGTTCTAATCAGAGTGTATCTGTAGAAGGAGAGTCACAGGTCAGGGCTTCTCAGACAGCTCCAGCAACCCAGAAGAACCATCCATTTAAGCAGTGTTTCTCGGTGTTAAAAGAAAATTTGCACCTGAATGAGTTACAAGCAGTGCACTTGGATCACAAAGGCTTCTTCGGTGAAGCATGTGTGAGAGACTTCTGTTCCAGTGCAAACCCTCACCAGCAACGGAGGAATGCCAGGGGAGAGACGTCCTGGAAACAAGGTATGGACAAGGCCTCATTTGTGACCAGGTGCAGCTTCTACTTATCAGAGGTGCCTTCAAACAGCAGGGTGGTTGGGGAAGACTCCCAAACTCCCTCAGAGCTTCTCCAGTACCAGGCAACTCATAACGCTGAGGAGCCACAGTGTGAAAGTGAGATTTCACAGGAATTTCTCAGTGGAAAAAGTCATCACCAGTGGGGTGAATGTGAAAATTCTGCCAGCCACAACCTCAATGTTGTTGGATGTCTGGGTGTATGTTCTGGAGAGTGTGGCACATGTAGGAAAAATTATAGACGAATCTTTAACCTCATTCAACATAAAGTAGTTCACACTGGAAAAAATGGGTATGAGTGTACCGATTGTGGGAAATCCTTCAGTCAGAGTTCCAACCTCATTCGACGTCAGAGAATTCACTCTAGTGTAAAGCCTTATGAGTGTAGTGAATGTGGGAAATCTTTTAAGGATAATAATCATCTCCTTATCCACAATAGAGTTCACACTGGAGAAAAACCTTATGAATGTAGTGAGTGTGGGAAATCTCTTACCTGCAATATTTTCCTTCTTGTCCACAAGAGAGTTCACACTGGAGAAAAACCTTATGGGTGTAGTGAATGTGGGAAATCTTTTAGGGATAATAATCATCTCCTTATCCACAATAGAGTTCACACTGGAGAAAAACTTTATGAGTGTAGTGAGTGTGGGAAATCTTTTACCTGCAATATTTTCCTTCTTGTCCACAAGAGAGTTCACACTGGAGAAAACCCTTATGGGTGTAGTGAATCTGGGATATCATTTACGGATAATAGTCTGCTCCTTATCCACAAGGGAGTTCACACTGGAGAAAAATCTTATGCATGTGTTGAATGTGGGAAGTCTTTTAGGGATAATATTGAGCTCTTTAGCTACAAGAGAGTTCACACTGGAGAAAAGCAGTCTGAGTATACAGGTTGTGGAAAGTCCTTCAGTCATAATTCCAACCTCATTCGACATCAGAGAATTCACACTGGTGAAAAGCCTTATGAGTGTAGTGTATGTGGGAAATCTTTTATCTGCAATATTTCCCTTCTTACCCAAAAGATAGTTCACACTGGAGAAAACCCTTATGGGTGTAGTGAATGTGAGATATCTTTTACGGATAATAGTCTGCTCCTTATCCACAAGAGGTTTCACACTGGAGAAAAGCCTTATGTATGTAGTGAATGTGGGAAGTCTTTTACCCACAATAATTCCCTTTTTATCCACCAGAGAGTTCACACTGGAGAAAAACCATTTGTCTGTAGTGACTGTAGGAAATATTTTACCTGAAATAATTCCCTTCTTATCAACAAGAGAGTTCACACTGGAGAAAAACCTTATGAATGTGGTGAATATGGGAAGTGTTTTAGGGATAATAGTCAGCTCTTTATCCACAATAGAGTTCACACTGGAGAAAAGCCTTATGTGTGTAGTGAATGTGGGAAGTGTTTTAGGCAAAATAGACAGCTCCTAATCCACAAGTCAGTACACACTGTGGAAAGGCCTTATGAGTGTACAGATTGTGGGAAATATTATAGATGAAAATATGGCCTTATGAGACACCTAAGAATTCACACTGGATAAAAGCCATAAATGTGAAGGGAATGCTTCATTTTTCTTACTCAGAATTACAACACTGAAGGAGACTCTATGATACACAGTTGCCTTAATATGATCCCTTTTTATCAGGGCAGATACTCTGCTAGATTCCTCAAAGATTAATGTACAAGTGAGGCTTTTAAGGAGATAATTGAACTTGCCATTCTGCCCAGGCCTCCTATCTGATTGATATCACTATTAGTAATTGGGGCTGAAGTGATTTCACCTCTAACACCTGGCTCATCTGAGCAATGTGAATCAGTCACAGTCACTGCATGCTCTCTTGTGCTTGAATAAATTCTAAATACTCTGAACCTTTGGCAGGATATTCATTCCTTTCTCTCTGACTAGGGAATGGACCTGTTGCAGGATGTGTCCAGAACACCCATCCTCGGAACAGAAGTGGTATCTCTTTCAGGGAGTTTATGGTTCTCACGTTATGCTGTGTTGATTGGCTTAGGTTCTATTTCACCAATCTGAACACTGCTGGCTATGGTTTATGATATTTCGGTAAAGGAGTTTTTCCTGTTGTGCCTTTAATTGTGATGGTTCTATTCACTGCCTGCAAATGTTTTGAAAGCACTGTTGTGGTTTGTCAGCATGTAGATGTAAACCAATATGGTGCAGATGTCAAACCTTCAGTGCTTTGTAAAGGAGAACATGATGGCAGAGAATCGTTCTTCATCCCAAACTGGCTTATTTTGCACTGCTGCCCAAGGTGTTGAAAGAAAAACTGCATACCTTTGTGGTCTTAATTTATATCCTGGTACTTTGGTTATGAGTGAGGTCAGTGGTCACCCAGAAAAGGAAGCCTTTGCTGTCCTTTTGTGAACAATATTTATTATGTTCTTTATTCACAGTATTTATTCTTTAATTCTTATCAATGTTTAGGGGAACTCCTCCCCACATACTGCAAAGAAGCCAAGTGCCACGAAGTATGAAATTTCATACTCTTGTGACATTTGTTGTAAAACTCTGAGGTTAACCTACCATTGAGACAGAAACAATGTATTCATAATGATGAGAAAGTGACTGCAGTATATTATATGGAAAGTGTCTCTTCTGAAAATAAATCCACAAATGTTCTTGGGCCTGTCTCTTGTGTGACCTTTGTGTTCAGACATTCTCAGCACCTCCAAAAATGTTTCCTGTAGCTGAAGTCATTGGCAGAGAAAATAATTTAATAGATTTGTGGATTCTCCTGGTCTCTGTAAGGTGTTCACCACAAAGTCATTTCACAATATGTAAGAACTCAAAGCTAAGGGAAGGGTAATCCTGTAAAAAATCCCAGGATGTGTCTTTTGCAACCAGTCAGCATTCCTGTTGATTCCATGGCAGTAGTCTTCACTGCTTGCCAATATTTGGTGCCGTTGAGGCAATGATGTTCCTCTCAGGATCTCCCTATGCAGTGGTGTGTCTGAGGTTTGCTGAGCCCCAACACGCCAGAATTTGGGCTTTTGTGACTCCTGGACTCCTCTCTGCTTACAGAGTTCGACGATGCCTCACTGGAGTTTACACTGCAGTCTGGGGTGTGGACAACTCTGGGATCCTGAAGTCCAGGTTGCACTGCCAGGAACAGTGAGTAACTCATGTGTGACAAAAGGTGTGATGGTGGAAAGAGGTTAATAGGCTGTAGTACCTCCATGCGAGGACGTGGTGTTTTGACCGAACCAGGAGAATTTGGAAAACCCAGGCCTTGTTTTGTGTCTAAAGAATCAAAGAAGATGAGGCAGAGTTTTGCACGAGGATTTTCACTTTAATTCTCAGGAAACTGGGGACATGAATGTTCCTGACCAAAAGAGGGACATTGTGTGACTCAGCTCTTTAAACTTTTCCCAAAGCAGCTCAGAAGAGGAACAGACTAGAAGAGAGATGATAGCAGTTGTGGACAGGATGCAGAAGTTCTATAAAAGATAAGGTAACAGGCAAGAGTGTGCACTGAGGACTGAGTCTTGAAGGAATGTGGTCATCTCCAGGACACATGGGCCTATTGACTGGGAAATGGTACTGAGCAGTCTGAGCCCATGGATCCTGTGGTTGGTGGCCAGAGTCTCAACAGATCTTTCTCTGAACACAGATTTCTGCAAATGCAGAGTGGTTTAACGGTGCTGTTTTGTGGAACTTATATCAGGGCCTCACACTCTTACAACTTCTGAGATAGTGGTATCCTGGGATTGTCTTTCCTCTCTTCTAACCCATATATTTGGGGATCTTGATGAGACATGAAGCCCAGAATTCTAAGTACATGTCTAAGGTTGGCTGAAATGATCCCTGTTTAAGGCAAATAGTGGAATCAAATGTGAGAAGACTTTTCAGGCACAGGTTCCTATATGTGCAAAGGCTTAGAGTGATAACTGAGCTCATGCAGGAACCAACTGGTGTCCTTTTAAAAAATGTATATGTTTTTATTGTTTCCAGAGAGGAAGGGAGAAGGAGAGAGAAATAGAAACATCAATGACCAGAGAGAATCATTGGTGGGCTGACTCCTGCACCCCCACACTGGGGATCAAGCCCACAAACCTGGCATGTGCCCCTGACCGGAATCAAACCCGGGACCCTTAAGTCCACAGGCTGGTGCTCTATCCACTTAGCCAAACCAGCTTGGGCTTGTGTCCATTTTTAAAAATAGGAACTGGTAACAATGGGACAGTAGTGAGGTCTAGAGGAGCTTGTGATACCTTTGGAGTCTGGTCTGCAAGTGATGGGTGTACTGGCAGATTTGGAGCAGCAGAGGCAGGTTATGTGACCCAGGTCTCATTAGACTTCCTGTGGCTGAAGCATAACAAACAAAATGGCTGTTGGGGAGGTGGTAGAAAGTCTAGACTGGAGGTTGCTGTGGTGAGCATGATGGTAAGTGGCCCATGATGGTGACTGTGGGGGTGAAATAAGCAGCTGGATTCTGGATTAGTGTTTTATGTGTGGCCAACTGGATATTCTAATTTTGAGTCTGAGTGAGAGGTAAGAGCCAGGGATGACATGAATGTTTACATTTGGCAGCTGCATGTATGGAAGCACAATCAGCTGAGATGCAGATATTCAGATTAGAAGTGTAATGTTCATTGGGGTTACGAAAACTTTATTTATTTTTTTTAAATATATTTTATTGATTTTTTACAGAGAGGAAAGGAGAGCGATAGTTAGAAACATCGATGAGAGAGAAACATTGATCAGCTGCCTCCTGCACACTCCCCCCTGGGGATGTGCCCACAACCAAGGTATATGCCCTTGACCAGGATCGAATCCGGGACCCTTGAGTCTGCAGGCCGATGCTCTATCCACTGAGACAGACTAGAAGAGAGATGCTGGCCCAAACCGGTTAGGGCCAAACTTTTTTTTAATCTGTTTTGGTGTGCAATATTTCAGAGAACATTTCATGAGATTCTGGTACTCTGAGGAGAACTTAAGGTTGAAAACTTCTTTAACGCCGGGGATGTAGCGACCAGGGAAGAGTTGTAGATCATCTTTTTTAAAACTTTTTTTCTGTTTAATTGGAGAGCAAAAAGAAATTAAAACAAGATGAAACAACAGCTTTTGCATCTTTATTTGTGAATCACACACAAGGATTGTGTTGAGGGCCTTGGTGTGGTCAGTAGTCTGACTGATTTACATACGGGAATGAGTCGTCATATGTGAGATACACCGGACCTGGGAGAGAGGGCCATAGGTGATGGGACTTGAGTGCTGAAGGCTGTGACTGGTGAAGGGGCATTAAGTGCAGCACCAGAAGAGGTCGGCTCTGACTATCTGAGATTTGATGTGGTTCACAATAGGTGAGGTTGAAGGAAAAAAACAATCAGGGAGGGAGGTCATCATACAAGGACTGAAGGCGCCTCATTGAGTGTGGACGATGAGAGTTGGTGTAGAACTTAATTCAGTTTGAATTTTCCAGGCATTAACAAAACCACACTTGCTGCGTAATGAGTAAGAAGTCAGGGAGATGACTATGGAGGCTGGGACTGTGGAAGTGTAGGTTTGAGAGAGTTATGGTAGCAAGAGTGATGTGTACTTGGAAAAGGCATGTGCATTCATGGCTTCAGGGCCCCTGACATTGACATAAGATGGAATGATAGTGGAATTTATTTCTGGTGATGTTTGGATAATCTGATATACAAAATTTCATATTAATTCCTAAAAAGAGGGTCTATAGTAGTGGCACATTCTTGGTCCAGAGATTAGATGAAATATATGAGCAACCTGCATTTTATTGTGGAGGGCAGTTACAGTGATCAATAGGAATGAGAGAGCATACATCAGTGTCATCTAGGCAGGCATTGGGAAGGGTGAAGGGTAAGAGAGAAATTCATTACTGAAAGGGTGAATTGGAGTATTGGAAAAGAAGATGACGAAGAACAAATATTCAAGTCACAATGTATTTGTCTTACTTTTGGTATTATGACTCTTGGAATGAAGCTGTGTGAGAGATGTGTGTTTCAAAGACTTGTGTGCGGCAGGAAGTGAAAAGTGATGGCCTCAGCACCCTAGGCTTGGTTTCAAAAGGGTGAAGTGTGATGACAAAATTTTCAGGGACTTGGAATGAGAATGTAGGGAACAATAGGGTTATTGCCTGACAAGAACAGTGTCAAATCACTCATACTCTCATTATGATCAACATCTATCCATATCCTATATTCATGACACCCACTGTATTCAAAAGAAACAGTGTGGCCAAAATGTTTGTACTAGAAAGCAGGTATGATCTATATGCTCATTGTCCTTATTTTCATGGGAAGACACTGCATCAGTAGGAATATAAGGAGTGAGTTTCTTTGATGAAACAAAGGCCTGATATCTTCTCTGTAGTCAGAAGTCTAGGGAGCAGATGGATATGGAAGTTGAGGTGTATGATAAATGTAAAATCCTAGGAGAGAAGCTGATAATGGACTGAACTGTCCCCATTATGACACGATATGAACTTTGAGGATGTGGCCATTGCCTTCTCTCCAGGGGAATGGGGAATTCTTGATGAGGCTCAGAGACTTCTGTACTGCAAAGTGATGCTGGAAGTATTTGCACTTGGATCATCTGTAGGTAATACCCTCACATATATCCTAATGGACTGAGGTGATGGCATCTCTTCCTTGATATTCCACCTGTAGCTCTCTCTCCTACAGCCAAACCATGGGTTCTGTGAATTTCCCTCACTCTCATGTGCAATGTGCTATGGATGCCAGTGCTGAGCTATGTGATAGCCCTGAGAAATAAACTCCACAAACTTCTTTAACACTATTTTCCTCAGAAAGTGCAGGATGTGTCTGGGAGCCAGGCATCATACAGACAGCTTAATGGGCCCCACTTGTTGTTTCTATCCCTGGGAGGGTGACTATGTCTAGATCCTTGGCTTCCACTTCTGCACCTTTCCTCTAGATAAAGGTTCTGGGTGACTGCCTGTGTCAGGTTATGTCCTTTACTTACATGAACCATGGGCTGTTCTTGTAAGACCCTCCTTCAATTGGTGTTTGTAATATCACCTTCCCTGTATACTATTCCAAGTGGATTTTCTCTGGACCAAGGCTGGATGGCCACCTCTGTCATCTTTCATTAATACTTGGAATATTTCGGTTTTATGTATTTGTAGAGAAGTTGGTACAGGGAGAACCCTAGTTTTTTTTCACAGGGTGAACATGCAGGATGGTCTCAGAGGAGTTCTGGCCCAGCTGAGTGGAAACTAGAAGAACGTATGACACAAAGGCTGTTTTCAAATTATATCGGGATCCAGATCGATTCCATCACTGCTCGGACGCAGGTGCAATGCTCACACCTCATTTTACCTTTCCTTTGAACTACTTTACACTTTCTGATATGTCATTTCACCTGTGATTTCCTAGCATTCCACCATGTTCACCTTCGTGGCATTTTTACATTACCTGCTCCTCTGCACTGCTGCCTCCGCAGTATTCTTCAAGATTGACCTGCATATGTGTTATGAGGTGCACAAACATATTTAAGTAGTCCTAGAAAAAAAGCTACTCATTTATTGAATTTTTCCTGAGATTAGACATAGACAAAATTCTTCAGAGCTTGCCTATGTCACCTGCAGACAAGCCTTACTGAACATTGTTAGCCTAAGGAAGGGCTGGAAATCTTACCTCTCTTCCATGTGGTGCTTGCCATCTTTGTTCATATTCCTGGTATGGTCTACCTTCCTTTACAATATTCAGAGGCCCAGAAATTCACAAAAGCCTCTTATTAATCATTCCTGCATATCTCTTCTTTTCATAAATCTTCATAGAGCCATGGTGTCATGAGCCACACACTTTTGTGATGTTACTTCCCTCTGTCACCACAATCAACATTCATTCCCTCACCTTTTTTTCTATTTTCAGGTTGTTGGCATAAATAGGATGATGAGGTGGTCTGTTCTAATCAGAGCGTAGCTATAGAAGGAGAGTCACAGGTCAGGGCTTCTAAGACAGCTCCAGCAACCCAGAAGAACCATCCATTTAAGCAGTGTTTCTCGGTGTTAAAAGATATTTTGCATCTGAATGAGTTACAAGCAGCACATTTGGAGCATAAAGACTTTTTCAGTGAGGCATGTGTGAGAGACTTCTGTTTCAGTGCAAATCCTCACCAGCAACGGAGGAATGCCAGGGGAGAGACATCCTGGAAACAAGGTATGGACAAGGCCTCATTTGTGACCAGGTGCAGCTTCTACTTATCAGAGGTGCCTTCAAACAGCAGGGTGGTTGGGGAAGACTCCCAAACTCCCTCAGAGCTTCTCCAATACCAGGCAACTCATAACACTGAGGAGCCAAACTGTGGCAGTTAGATTTCACAGGAATTTCTCAGTGGAAAAATAATCACCAGTGGGATGATTGTGAAAACGTGACCAGCTATATCCTCAAAGTTCTTGAATGTCAGGATGTGTGTTCTGGAGAGTGTGGCAAATGTAGGAAAAATTATAGATGAATCTTTATCCTCATTCGACATAAAAGAGTTGATACTGGAGAAAAGCCATTTGAATGTATCGATTGTGGGAAGTTCTTCAATCAGAGTTCCACCCTCTTTTGACATTAGAGAATTCACACTGGAGAAAAGTCATATGAATGTACAGATTGTGGGAAGTACTTCAGTCAGAGTTCCACCCTCATTCAACACCACAGAGTTCACACTGGAGAAAAGCCTTATGAGTGTAGTGAATGTAGGAAATCTTTTACCCGCAATAGTCAGCTTGTTATCCAGAAGAGAGTTCACACTGAAGAAAAACTGTATGGGTGTAGTGAATGTGGGAAGTCTTTTAGGGATAACAGCTCCATACCCATAAGAGAATTCACACTGGAGAAAAAACTTTATGAATGCTGTGAATGTGGGAAATTCTTTAGTCAAAATAGCTCCTTATACACAAGAGAGTTCACACTGGAGAAAAGCCATAAATGTGAAGGGAATGCTTCATTTTTTTTTACTCAGAATAACAACACTAAAGGAGAATTTATGATACACAGTTGCCTTAATATGATCCCTTTTGATCAGGACATACACTCTGCTAGATTCCTCATAATTTTCACGTACAAGTGAGGCTTCAAGGAGCTACTTGAACTTGCCATTCTGCCCAGGCCTCCTATCCAATTGATGTCACTATGAGTGATTGGGGCTGAAGTGATTTCATCTTTAGCACCTGGCTCACCTGAACAGTGTGCATCAGTCACAATCCCTGTGTGCTCTCTTGTGCTTGAATAAATTCTAAATACTCTGAACACTTGGAAGGATCTTCATTCCTTTCTCTCTGCCTAGGGAATGGGCCTGATCCAGGGTTTGTCCAGAACACCCATCCTCGGAACAGAAGTGGTATCTCTCTCAGGGAGTTCGTGGTTCTCATGTTATGCTGTGATGATTGGCTTAGGTTCTATTTCACCAATCCGAACACCACTAGCTACAGTTTATGATATTTTGGTAAAGGTGTTTTTCCTTTTGTACCTTTAATTGTGATGGTTCTATTCACTGCCTGCAATGTTTTGAAAGCACTCTGGTGATTTGTCAGCATGTAAATGTGAACCAATATTGTGGGGACATCAAACTTTCAGTTCTTTGGATAGGAGAACATGATGGCAGAAAATCATTCTTCATCCCAAACTGGCTTATTTTGCATTGCTGCCCAAGGTGTTGAAAGGAAGATTGCATAACTTTGTAGTCTTAATTTATATCCTGGTATCTTGGTTATGAGTTAGGTCAATGGTCACCCAGAAGTGGAGGCCTTTGCTCTCCTTCTGTGAAGAATATGAATTATGTTCTTTGTTCACAGTATGTATTTCTTAATTCTTATCAATGGTTAGGGGAACTCCTCCCCACATACTGCAAAGAAGCCAAGTGTCATGAAGTACGATATTTCATAGTCTTGTGACATTTGTTGTAAGACTCTGAGGTTAAACTACCATTGAGACGGAAACACTGTATTCATAGTGATGAGAGAGACTGGAGTAAATTATATGGAAAGTGTCTCTTCTGAAAATAAGTCCACAAATGTTCCTGGCCTGTGGCTTGTGTGACCTTTGTGTACAGATATTCTCAGCACCTCCAAAAATGTTTCCTGTAGCTGCAGTCATTGGCAGAGAAAATAATTTAAAGGATTTGTGGATTCCCCTGGTCTCTGTAAGGTGGTCACCACAAAGTCATTTCACAATATGTAAGAACTCAAAACTAAAGGAAGGATAATCCTTTAATCAATCCCAGGATGTGTCTTTTGTAACCAGTCAGCATTCCTGTTGATTCCATGGCAGTAGTCTTCACTGCTTGCCAACATTTGCTACCACTGAGGCAAATCTGTTCCTCCAAGGGAATGAGCACTGACATGCAAGAAAGTGCACTTTTCTACTGTGTGTTATTTTGTGAGCCTTTACAGAGAGATAAAGCTGTGAAACATCACAATTGAAATAATTTTATCTGTCACTATATTCCAGGTGTGGCATAAGTGGAAGTTCAGTTATGAGTACATAAACCACAGCACTTGTGCTTTTAAAAAATACCTTTATGTTATTTTTTTAGGAAAAGAGGGAAGGGGGAGAGAGATAAATATACATGAGCTGCCTCTTGCACACTCCCTACTGGGGCCACAGGTGGGGCTGTGTACTGACCTGAAATTGAACCAGGACATTTCAGTGCACTGATTGATACCCACCCAGCTGAGGTACACGCTGAAAGCAGAGATTATTCCAGTATTTTTATGTATTATTTTCCATACCAACAATTCTAAACCTACATTTCCCACACACTACATTTTCCTCCTGCCTTTTTATAATCTCTCTTTCTGACTCCCAGTCTTCCATGCAATCATTCATTTTCCATCCTTTACATTAAATTAGTTCATATTATTCATATTTTTATAGTCACTGTAAGGTGTGTACTTTTAAATACTGGTTTCCTTAATGCTACAGGTATTTTGAGACTCAATACAAATGCTTATGTGAATACTGAATTTTTTTTAATGCTGATTAGTATTGTATTCTATGAATCACATCTTCACAGACCTACTACTCAATTGCTGTCACAGCGAGTATTTCTGGCTGAAGAGATTTCACCTCTAACACCTGGATCACCTGAAGAGTGTGCATAAGTCACAACCCCTGTGTGATCAGGGGAAATATATTCTGTGTTCTCACTTGTGCTTGAGAAAATTGTGATTACTCTGAGCTCTTGGCAGTATCTTCATTTCTTTATCTATGACGAGGTAATGCACCTGATGCAGGATTCATCCAGGGCACTCATCCTCAGCTAAAAAGTGCTACATCTGTCAGGGACATTGTGGTTTGCGCAATGAATGAATTGTTTCAGGTTCTAATTCACCAACCTGCAAACTGCTTGCTGTCCTGTTCTGGGCTATGATCATTCAGTAAAGGTGTTGTTTTTTTTTTCTTTTGTACCTTTAATTTTGGGGACTATGTTCACTTCCTGGGATGGCTATAAAGGAAAGTTGTGACCTGTCAGCATGGAGAGGTAAACAGATATGATGGGGTCCCAAACATTCTGTGCTTTGGAAGGCACATAGTAATGGCAGAAAATCAGTTTGTCCAATTTTGGCTTTTTTTTTAACTTCTGCCCAAGGCCTTGAAAAATTATCTGCATGACTTTGTGGTTCTAATTTGCAGCCTGGTGACTCTATTATTGGTGAGGTCAATGTTAAATGCTCACACTGGAAAGGAGGCCTTTGTTGTGTTTCTGTGCACAATATTAATTATAGTCTCTGGTCACAATAAGTATTACATAATTCTCAACAATGTTTAGGGGAATTGTTCCCCACATACACTAAAGGAGCCATGTCCTGTGATGTATGAAATTTCATACACTGGTGTCATTCTTTATATATTTTTTAAATTGATGTCAGAGATGAAGGGAGAGGGAGAGAGAGATAGAAACATTAATGATGAGAGAGAATCATAGATTGGCTGCCTCCTGCATGCCCCCTACTGGGGATCAAGTCTGTAATCCAGGCGTGTGCTCCTGACTAGAATTGAACCTGGGACCCTTCAGTCTGCAGGTTGATGCTCTATCAACTGGGCCCTGGTGTCATTTTTTGTATGACTCTGAGGTTTCAATATAACCACCAGTATGACAGAAACTGCATTCATAGTGAGTGTGAAAGATTGCAGTGTATTAGATGAAAAGTGCCTCTTCATTTGGGTGTTGTTGAATCAAATCAATCTTACCACTATTCTTTTAAAAATGTTTTTATTGCTTTTTTAGAGAGTGAGGGAGACGGAGAAACATCAATGATGAGAGAGAATCATTGATCAGTTGCCTCCTGCATGCCCCCTGCAGGGATGGAGCTCTCCAACCTGGGTATGTGCCTGACCTGGAATTGAACCAGTGATCTCATGGTTTATGGGACCACATGCAAGCAATGAACCATGGCATGTGGGCAAACTATTCTTTTTTATTATTGATTATTAACTCTATTACAGATGTTCCCATTTTCCCCCATCTCCACCCCCCTTTCCCCCCCTCTACCCTGCCCCCACTGCTTCTAGGCCCTCACCACCTTATTGTCTATGTCCTTGGGCTATGTATATATGTATATACTTTAAAATATAATTTTATTGATTTTAGAGAGAGGGAGAGAGAAGGAGAGATAAAAACATCAATGATGTGAGAGAATCACTGATTAGCTACCTCCTTCATGTACCTCTCACCTAACTGAGAATTGAACCTACAGCCCATGTATGTTCCCTGACCAGGAATAGAACCTTGACCTCCTGGTTCATAGATTGCTGCTCAACCATTGAGTCACACCAGCGGTGCTATATTATTTAAAAATTGAAAAAAACAATGTATTTATTGTTTCTAGTATTACAGAAGTCTCCCATTTTCCCCGTGCATATATTCTTTGGGGGATCTCTCCCAGTCCTCCCCATACCCCGCCCCTGGTAGATCTGCCAGTCTGTTCCAGTTAACCAGGCCTCTGGTCCCATCTTGTCTTATCCCAGGACCACTTGCTGAACCACATCACCTTTATTCACTAGTGTCATTGGCCTGAATGCTAGCCCTCCCCTTGGCTTTTGAGAAAACTACATTTCCCAGAAAGGAATGGGGCCACGTGGGCGGAGGTAACGGGTGTTTTGGTGTCAGTGCATCCCCTTAGGGCAGGACTTCCACCTTCCTCCTCCTGGCGGGCATTTTGACCTCTTCAGTTCAAGGACTCACAGTCTTCAGCCCACTGGACATGTGTAGGAGGAGGCCTAGGAGGCAGCGTCCTTGCTGTGCAGCATGTGTCTGAGGCTTGTTGAGCACCAACAGGCTGGGAGTGGGGCCTCCAAGCCTCCGGGACTCCTCTCTTCCCACAGCGTTCCCACAGCCTCACCCCATTTCACCCTCCAGCCTTGGGGACTGGCGCCCCTCAGGTCCTGCAGCCCAGGAAGTCGCATCCAGAATTGTGAGTCTCTCCTGGGTGATGGGGGAAGAGGGCCACAGGCTGCAGTGCCACCTGCTAAGGACACGGTGATGCGGCTGATCCATGAGGATTAGGAAAACCCAGGCCTGTTTTGGGTCTAAAGGCAACAAAGAAGATGAGGTGAGGTTTTGCAGGAGGAGTTTTACTTTCACCCTCAGAATGCTGGGAACATAGATGGTTGGGGGAAAAGGACGGACATTTTGTGAGGTAGGGTTCTAACTATTCCTAACATTGCTCAGAGGAAGGACAGATAGAAGACAGAAGACAGCATTTGTGGACAGGAAGGTGAAGTCCTATAAATGATCAGGTAACTGGCAAGAGTGAGCACTGAGGGCAGAGGCCTGAGATAATATAGGCATCTGGAGGGCATCTGGCCTCTGGGCTGGGCAAGGGCACTGAGCAGCCTGAGTCCATAAATCTTGGCGGTGTTTGCCAGGCTCTCAACAGACCATTTTCTTTACACAAATTCCTGCAAATGCAGAAGGAGTTGGGTGTACAGGATGGTGAAGATAATTTCAGGGCTTCACACTCTTGTGGCCTCTGAGATAGTTGTGTCTTGGGGCTGTCCAGCTGCTCTTGTATCCCTTGGACCTGGGGACTTTGAACAGATACTAAGCCCAGACTCCTAAGGTCATGACTAGGGCTTCATGTAGTGGACCTTGTATTTAGCAACCAATATTATGCGTGGTAGCTCCTGCAGGGCTTTGGTTACAGATTGTGCAAAGGCTTGTAGTGAAGAGTGAGCTGATTTAGGAACTGGCAGGTACTTAAATTATATATATATAAAGTTTTAGATATAGAAAGGAAGGGAGAGGGAGGGGGACAGAGAAACAGTGATGAGCAAGAAACAAGGATTGGTTGCAGCCTGCACTACCCCTATTGTGGATCCAGCCCACAACCAAGTCATGGGCATGTGTCTATACCAGTGATGGCAAACCTTTTGAGCTCAGCGTGTCAGCATTTTGATAAACCCTAACTTAACTCTGGTGCCGTGTCACATATAGAAATTTTTTGATATTTGCAACCATAGTAAAACAAAGACTTATATTTTTGATATTTATTTTTGTATATTTAAATGCCATTTAACAAAAAAAAAATCAACCAAAAAAATGAGTTTGCCTGTCACCTCTGACACACGTGTCATAGGTTCACCATCACTGCTCTATACTCAACCAACTGAGACACATCAGCCAGGACTGTAGATCACTTTAATATAGGAGCCCTGGCTGTTTTAGCTCAGTGGATGGAGCGTCGGCCTGTGGACTGAAGGCTCCCAGGTTCGATTCTGGTCAAGGGCACATGTGCAGGTGTCAGGCTTGATCCCTAGTAGAGAGCATGCAGGAGGCAGCCAATCAGTGATTCTCTCTCATCATTGATGTTTCTATCTCTCTCTCTGAAATCAATAAAAATATTTTTTTTAAAATATATAGGAAATCATGGTCAGGTTGGTAACGGTAGTAGTAGCTCAGAAAGGACAGTGTGACCCTGAGGTCTAGCTTTCCTGCTGGGGCCACTGTGGAAGGTGGGTGTCGCAACACAGCAGAGAGATAGAAGTTGTCATGTAGAGTGTGGGGGAGAGGTAATCATTTTGCAGTGGCCAAGGCCTTTAAAAGATGAGTGGGCCTGATATTATTTAGAGGCTGAAGAGTTATTCCAACAAAGTGAGACTAGGGCTGGTACATATTAACTTCTCTAAACACTCACCAGGATTTTGTTGTGACCCTTGGTGTGGCCTGGTTTTGGAGAGTTGCAGACAGTCTTGTGGATTAGCTTAGAGACTTGAGTGGTCATCTGTGAAACTCACAGGGCATGGTCAGAACGCCATCCGGTGTGGGACTTGAGTTGCAGTTAAGTGAGAGATGTTGGCAAGCATTCTCTGGACAACAAATGCTGAATTAACTCAGAGGCCAAGGAGAGCACTACGGGGGCTGGGGCTGAGGGAGTGCAGGTGTGAGCCACGTGTGGGAAAGAGTGATGTGCACTTGAAGAGGGAAGGTGAATTGATGACCACAGCACCCTGACATTGACATAAGAGTGAATGACAAGAGAGTCCATTTCTGGTGGTGTCTGGATGATCCAATACAGTGACTTTTAGGGTGATTGCCTGTAAAGAGGGGTGTTTTGGTGCTACATTCTAGGTACAGAGCTTCGTTGCCATTTAACTAACCACCTGCCTTTTGTTGTTGGGGGTGACACACTGGTTGATAAGAATGAGATAGCCTACATCAGTATTACGCAGGCTTCAAAATCTCCACTAGAATGGGTAAGGGAGAAGAGTAAGGGGTAAGAGATTATGGGTGTGGTGAACTATAATTTTGGAAAAAAATTGATTAAGAAACAATTTGTCCTCACCACAGCAAATTTGCATTACCTTTGAAGTTGTGCTTCTGAGAAGGAAGCTGTGTGAGAAAAGTGTTGTTCAAAGAACTCTGAGCAACAGGTAGTGCAAAGCCATGGCCTCAGTACCTTGGGATTGGGGTCAAGAGGGTGCAGTATGATGCCATGTATTTGGTGTCTTTGAGAAACAATATGAGGGTATTGCCTGACAAGACCAGTATCAAATCACTCACACTATCTTTATGGCCAGTATCTCTCTTTAACCTATGGTTTTGAAACCCATTCTGTTGATAAAAGTCAGTGTGGTGTACACAGGAGTCCATAGCTCAGGTGTCTTATCTGCCTTCATTATAGTTGGAAGAGAAAATGTCAGTAGGAATATAAGAAGACAATGGCTTTCATGGGATGAAGGCCTGGTATTTTCTCTGATGTGTGGAGTGGACAGAGCAGATGGATGTGGAGAGTGGGGAGTATGACAGACTAAGAATCTTAGGAGTGAAGCTGATCTTGGGCTGTACTGTCCCCATTATGACAGGATATGAACTTTGAGGATGTGGTCATTGTCTTCTCTCAGGAGGAATGGGGGCTCTTTGATGAGGCTCAGAGACTTCTATACTATGATGTGATGCTGGAAGTGTTTGCACTTGTGTCATCTGTAGGTAAGACCTTGATGTTCTCCCAGTATCCTGAGGTGATGACCTCTCTTCCTTTATTCCTCAGGCAAATCTTTCTCCCTCCCACTGTGGGAACATGGCCTCTGATCATTTTACCCACTGCCTTTTCAAATGTGCTGTGGCTTCCAGGGATGAGCTGGATGTAGAGCCCTGAACAAAGGTCTCCATGAACATCCCTACCACCTGTTACCTCAAAAAGTAAAGGAAACAGAGTGAGGAGTCTTGAAGTGAGCTTAATAGGTCCCAGCTTGCACTTTCTCTTCATGGGAGGCTGACAGTGTCCATATGCATGGCTTCAACTTCTGTACTCTTTCTCTGGGTAACGGTTCTTTGTGGCAACCTGGGTCATGTTATGGTCTTCACTTACATGAACTATGGGCTGTTCTTTTAAGGCTTTCATTCATTTTTTTTGTAATATTTTCTTCCCTGAATACTATAACAAGCTGTGTAGCTCTGGCCCAGTGATGACTGCTCACCTCTTCATCACCTGTTTCTCTGCACTGGAGCGCAATCATCTGCAACTTTGATGTGCACATGTGTTATGAGGTGCACATATGTGGTAATTAGTCCTCGAAACCAGCTACTCCTTTATTGAATTTTACTTGGAGGAAGACGGAACCAACCTCTTGCTCAGCTTGCCCCCTTCCCCAGTCTACAAGCCCTGCTAAATGCTGTTAGTTGAAGGATTAGCTGGAGCTCTATATTCTAATCCATGTGGTGCTTGCCATTTTTGTGTCATATTTCTGGCAAGGCCTTTCTGTTTTATGATCTTCATTAGCCCAGAAAGTTACAAGAGCCTCTTATTAATCCTTTCTGCATATCTCTTATTTTCAGAGAACTGCATGTACCAACTGTGATACATAACACACCTTTGCAATGGAAATTCCCCCTGTCACCACATTCAACATTCATTTCCTCACTGTTTCTCACTTTTCAGGTTGTTGGCATAACATGGATGATAAGGAGGCCTGTTCTGGTCAAAGTGTATCTATACAAGGAGAGTCACAGGTCAGGGCTTTTAAGACAGCTCCAGCAACCCAGAAAACCCTTCTGTGTAAGCGGTGTTTCTCCGTGTTACAACATATTTTGCACCTGACTGAGTCAGATATAGCATATTTTAAGCAGAAAGCATTCTGTAGTGACGCACGTGTTGGAGATGTCTGTTTCAGTGCAAACCCTCACCAGCAACAGAGGAATGAATGTGGACAGGGGCCCTGGAAATAAGCTATGGGTAGGGCCTCCTTTGTGAACAGATGCAGCTTCTACTTATCTTCAGTGCCTTCAACCAGCAGGAAGGTTGGAGAAGACTTTAAATACAACTCAGAGTTTCCCCAGCACCAGGCCACTTCCAATCCTGAGGAACTATACTGTGGCAGTGGGATTTCCCAGGAATTTCTTGATGGAAAAAGTCTTCATCAGGGGGGTGAATGTGAAAACGCTGGCAGCAACGACCTGAAAGTTGTTAAAATTCAGGGTGTCTGTTATGGAGAACTTACTTATGAGTGTAACAAATGTAAGAAAGTTTTTAGACAAATCTTTAACCTCATTCAACATAAGAGAGTTCACACTGGAGAAAAGCTATATGAGGGTAGAGAATGTGGGATGTCCTTTAGTCAAAGGAGTCACCTCACTGGACAACTCAGAGTTCACACTGGAGAGCAGCCATATGAGTATACTGAATGTGGGAATTCTTTTAGCCAAAAATCTAACCTTATTAAACACCTGAGAGTTCACAGTTGCGACAAGCCATATGAGTGCTATGATTGTGAGAAGTTCTTCAGTGATAAGTCTTACCTTGAAAAACACCACAGAGTTCATAGTGGAGAAAAGCCATATGAATGTAGAGAATGTGGGATGTCTTTTCAGCAAAGGACTCAACTCACTGTACATCTGAGAGTTCGCACTGGAGAGAACCCATATGAGTGTACTGAATGTGGGAAAACTTTTAGCCAAAAATCTAACCTTATTAAACACCTGAAAGTTCACACTGGAGAGATGTGTTAAATGTGCAGGGACTCTTTTTATTTTTCTCACTTAGAATAACAACACTGAAGGCAACTCTTTGGGGCCTATTTTCCTAAATTTAAACCCCTTTTAATGGAACATACACTCTTTTAGATTCCTCATAAGTTTCGGGTACAAGTGAGGCTTGAAGGCGCTGTATTGCACTTGCTAACATGCCCAGATCTAACACCCGATTGATGTCACAGTGAGCACGTGTGGCTGAAGAGATTTCACCTCTACCACCTGGCTCACCTGAAGAGTGTGCATCAGTCACAAACCCTGTGTGCTCAGGAGAAATGCATTCTGTGTTCTCACTTGTACCTGGGAAAATTCAGATTACTCTGAGCTCTTGACAGGATCTTCATTCCTTTCTCTCTGACTAGAGAATGCATCTGACCCAAGGTTTGTCCAGACTACATATCCTAAGCTAAGGAGTGCTACCACATTCAGGGACATTGTGGGTCTCACATTATGCTTTTATGAATTGTTTTACTTTGTAATTCAACAACCTGAAAATTGCTTAATGTCCTCTGATTCTGGTTAATGATATTTAGTAAAGATACTTTTTCTTTCGTAGCTTTAATTTTTTAAAGAAATTTCACTCTGGATGATTTTTTAAAAAATATATTTTTATTGATTTTATACAGAGAGGAAGGGAGAGAGATAGTTAGAAACATCGATGGGAGAGAAACATCGATCAGCTGCCTCCTGCACATCTCCCACTGGGGATGTGCCCGCCCCAGGTACATGCCCTTGACTGGAATCGAACCTGGGACCCTTCAGTCCACAGGCCGACGATCTATCCACTGAGCCAAACCGGTTTTGGCGACTCTGGATGATTTGATATGAATGTTGTGATCAATCATCACAGATATGGTGTGGTCCCAAACTTTCTGTTCTTTGGAAAGCATATAATAATGTCAGAAAAATCACTCTGTCCAATATTGGCTTATATTATATCTTTGACCAAGGCAATGAAAGAAAGTTTGCATAACTTTATGGTTCTAATTTGCAGCCTGGTGCCTCTAATGTTGGTGAGGTCAGTGGTCCCTCAGAAGAGGAGTCCTTTTTTGTGCTTCTATCATTGTTCTAACATTATCCTCTGAGGAATTTTAGGTTCTAATTCACCAACCTACAAACTGCTTGCTGTCCTCTGTTATGGTTTATAATCTCTTAGTAAAGGAGTTTTTTGCTTTTTTACCTTTAATTTTGTGGGTTATATTCACTGCATGGGATGATTTGAAAGGATATTTGTGATCTGTCACATGCATAGGGGAACAGATATGGTGGGGTCCCAAACATTCTGAGTTTTGGAAGGCACATAATAATGGCAAGAAATCACTCTTTGTCCAATATTGGCATATTTTGTATTGCTAACCAAGTCCTTTAACGAAAATCTGCATGAGTATTTGATTCTAATTTTTTAGCCTGGTGCCTGTATTATTGGTGAGGTCAAAGATCACCCAGAAGAAAAGTTCTTTGTTGTGCTCTGTGAACAATATGAATTATATTCTCTGTTCACAGTATGTCTTAAATACTGCAAAAGAGCCCCGTGCCATGATGTGTGAAATTTCTTAGGCTGGTTTCATTTGTTGTAGCACTGTGAAGTGCAAGTAATACTGGGACAAACACTGTTTTCATAGTGAGTTGAAGAGACAGCAGAATATTGGATGAAAATTGCCTCTTCTGAACATTATCCACAAATGACCCAGTTTTGAAGCTTGTTTGTTCTTTGTGTAGCTGAAGTGATTGGTTGTGAAAAGAATCTCATGGTTTTGGGGATTCCCTTGAGTCCCTTGATGGCAGCGGTTCTCAACCTGTGGTTCGCGACCCCTTTGGGGGTCGAACGACCCTTTCATAGGGGTTGCCTAAATACATCCTGCAGATCAGATATTTACATTATGATTCATAACAGTAGCAAAATTACAGTTATGAAGTAGCAACAAAAATAATTTTATGGTTGGGGGTCACCGCAACATGAGCAACTGTATTAAAGGGTTGCGGCATTAGGAAGGTTGAGACCACTACTCTATGGTGTGCACCTCAAGGTTATCACAACAAGAACTCAAGGCTAGAGGAAGGATCATCGTATGATTAGTCCCACAATTCAGCATTCCTGATCATTCTGATGGCAGTAGTCTTCACTTCTTGACAATATTTGCTGCCACTGAGGCAACAATGATTCTCTCAGGAAATGAGGAGAGAGATGGTGATGTCTGTATAGAGTTTCCATTTAATTTTCTAACAACAGAGGGATATCTGTGTTTTTATTTGGAACCACATTTTAAGGCTTTACTTAGGTATATGTATAACTGACATGCAACAAAAAGCACTTTTCTAATGTGCACTATTTGGTGAGGTTGAACGTATGGATAAAGCTCAGAAACCATCACATGTAAAATATGCTTCTCTGTTACCTGTACCCATGGTGGGGCAAAAGTATGCTTATGGTTGTGAGTATGCAAAACACAGAATTTATTTTCTTATTTTAAATAACTATTTATATAAAAGGCTAATATGCAAAGTGTCCCTTTGGGAGTTTGAACGGGAGACCAGGAGTTTGATCGCTTGCTATGATGGGCACTGACCTCCAGGGGGCGGCGCAGAATGAAGGAAGGCCCTGGCCAGCAGCCAGCAGCTAGGAAAGGAAGGCCCCGATCAGCCCTGATTGCCAGCCAGGCCTAGGGATCCTACCTGGTCAGGAATTTTGTGCACTGGGCCTCTAGTTTTATATATTTTAATTTTTATTTTTATTGATTTTTAGAGAGAAGATGCAGAGGGAGAGAAACATCAATCTTCTGCCTCCTGCATGCCCACTACTGTAGACCCAGGCACACATGTGACCTGATCTGGAATTAAACCAATGACCTTTCAGTGAACGTGATCATGCCCAAAAAAATAAGAAACAGTAGCCATGGAGACTTTATACTTTTATTATTATTTATTAACTGTTGTATTATTTTCAATACTAACAACTATAAACCTACTTTTGCACGCCCTGTATTCACCTCTTGCCCTTTTATAATCTTTCGGATTCTCCAGTTCTCCATATAGCCATTGATGTATCTCCTTTTACAATAGATAAGTTCATATTTTCCATAATTTTAAAGGCACTATAAGGTGTATAATTTTTTTAACAAACACTGACTTCCTTTATGCTACGCAGATATTTTTAGATTCAACAGTAATGTTTATGTAAATAGTTAACTTTAATTTTTATTGCTAATAATGTATTCTGTGGATAACCACTTTATTCATGGATCTGTATATGGTTTCAGTTATTTCCACGTTTGGGGTTTTATAAAAGTTCTTCCTACAGGTGTATGTTTTATTTGTTTAACTGTTGCAGTGTCGGTGAACGTGTTACATTTTAAGATATGCAGATCTGTGATCTAAAATGGTCATTCCCTTTGCCTTCCTACCCACCCACACTAATGAAAATTCCAGGTTTTACATTACCCTGGCAGCACATATGACGGTTATTTTATTAAAATAGTAGGCCAGTAAATGAGTATACTATTAACTTGTTTTTGTTTTGATAACATTTCCCTAAGTATTTTTGATGGTGTGCATTTCTTCTTGCTTTAATTTACACCGTCTTTATCTCCTTTGCTAAAATGTCTGCTCAGGAACTTTTGCCTACTTTTTAATTTAATTTATTATTCTTACCAATAGGAGGACAGTGCAGCATCTAAGACATGTGTTTGAGTTTCTCTCCTTCCTCAATTACTCAAGTGACTTCTTTGCCATATGGAACCATTGGTTTTCAATTTTAGAAAGAAAATTGTTTTTCTCAACTTTTATCCTATGGATAATTTATAAGCACTTGTAACCTACACTAATAAGTTTAATCGGCATTGTTAACATTCTCCACCAGTATAATTTAAGTCCAAGCATTTAGTAATACTTTAAGAGAAGTCTAGGTTTGTAGTATTTGTCAATTTCCCTGGTTAAATACTTTCATCATCACCAGGTTCAAACTGCCAGAACAACAGCATTGGACATGGACATGATAAGATATTACAGTAGTACATCGTTATATTTTATTTTCAACATACTGATAAAGTAGCAGTGAATGAGCTCAAGAAAATCCTATGTAATAAAAGGGTAAACTGCAAATTGACCGAACCATGGAACAACTGGTTGTTATGATGCACACTGACCACCAGGGGACAGAAGCTCAATGCTGCCAACTGGTGGTCAGTGCACTCCCACAGGGAGAACGCTACTCAGCCAGAAGCCAGGCTGAAGGCTGGCAAGTGCAATGATGGTAGCAGGAGCCCCTCCTGCCTCCACAGCAACGCTAAGGATGGCCAAATGTGAAAGAGTGCAGGCCAATATGAAGGACACCCCACCCACCCGGGTGCACAAATGTCCTGCACCTGGCCTCTAGTTTATAATAAAACATCTGAATTATTGGCAAGTGGCAAGTGTTGAACATTTTTAAAAGTTTGATATAATTGTAATTAATTTAAAGCATACATTTTAACAACATATATATTAAAAATGTTTTTATTGATTCAGAGAAGGGAGAGAGAGAGAAACATCAAGGAAGAGAGAGAACCATTGATCAGCTGACTCCTGCATGCCCCACACTGTTTATCAAGCCTTCAATCATGGCTTGTGCCCTGAACAGAATCTAACCATGACTTCTTGGTTAATAGGTTGTACTTATCCACTAAGTAATATTGGCTGGACTAAAACACACTTTTTAACAAGCACTTTTATGTTTCCATATATGCCTGCCTACCTGAAACTAAATCCTCCTCCCCTTTTCAGTGCTTCCTAATTGGTACATGAAATTACTGCTGCAATGACATAATCTACCTTTGTAATAGCTTATTTCTTTTTAAAATATATAGATATATATATATATATTATTGATTTTTTGCAGAGAGGAGAGAGAGGGATAGAGAGTTAGAAACATCGATCAGCTGTCTCCTACACATACCCTACTGGGGATGTGCCCACAACCAAGCTACATGCCCTTGACTGGAATCGAACCTGGGTCCCTTCAGTCTGCAGGCCAATGCTCTATCCACTGAGCCAAACTGGTCAGGGCATAATAGCTTATTTCAAATATCTGCCTATATATATAAAAACCAAGCGACCAGAACTACTGGAATGACCAGAATGACCAGTTGCTGACATGCACTGTGGCCGACCAACTGACCCTATGGGGGCGAGGCCAACCGGCCAACCTCCTGAGGCTCCCCCTCAGCTGTCCTTCGCCCTGATCAGCACTCTGTTCCACACCCACCTGACCGGCCCATCCCCAATCAGGGACAGGGCCAGTGGCCAATCTCCCACATCCCCTCTCCTGGAAGCTTGACCCCACCTGTGCATGATTTCCTGCACCGGGCCTCTAGTCTACACTAATAAAAGAGAAACATGCAAATTGGTGTCACTCTGCTACCCTTCCCATTGGCTAATCAGGGTGATATGCAAATTAACTGCCAGCCAAAATTGCGGCCGGCAGCCAGGCAGCTTGACGCTAACAGGAGGCTTGCTTGCTTCAGTGACGGAGGACTTCAACATTCCCCGCCTGCGGCTGCCAGCCTCTGAGGTTGCAGTTGAAACATTGTTACAAATATAGAAGCTAAACAAAACCCCAGAAACCTGCTTTCAGCCAGCTGGGATCTCAGAGCAGGAGTTGAAACAGTGTTTCGATTATAGAACCCAAACAATCCAGATACCTCCTTTCAGAAGCTGAGGCCTAAGACCTGGAGCCAAGACTAAGAGCTAAAGCTGGCCCAGAATTTAAATAAAAGAAAAAAAGACACGTTGGGAGCTTCAGTCACCTGCCAGCCTGAAAACAGCCCTCAGCCCTTCACCCAGACTGGCCAGGCACTCCAGTGGGGACCCCCACCCTGAAGGGTGTGTGACCAGCTGCAAACAGCCATCATCCCCTCATCCAGGCTGGCCAAGCACCCCAGTGGAAACCCCCACCCTGAAGGGTGTGTGACCAGCTGCAAACAGCCATCATCCCCTCATCCAGGCTGGCCAAGCACCCCAGTGGAAACCCCCACCCTGAAGGGTGTGTGACCAGCTGCAAACAGCCATCATCCCCTCACCCAGGCTGGCCAGGCACCCAAGCAGGACCCCCCACCCTGATCCAGGACATCCTTCAGGGCAAACCAGCCGGCCCCCACCTGTGCACCAGCCCTCTATCCTATATAGTAAAAGGGTAATATGCCTCCCAGTACCAGGATCAGCAGAACCGCGAGGCCTCCCAGCACTGGGATCAGCATGACGGGGGCAGTGCCCAAACCCCCTGATTACACTGCGGCTCTGTGTGTGACAGGGGGCGGGGTCACAACGTCACTATCGGCCCTGCTCTGTTTGTGACAGGGGAAGGCGCCCCAACCCCTTGATCAGCCCTGTCTGTGCCTCATAGGGAGAGATCCCCAACCCCCTGATTGCACTGCAGCTCTGTGTGTGACAGGGTGCAGTGCCCCAACCCCCTGACCGGCCCTGCTCTGTGTGTGACAGGGTGCGGAACCCCAACCCACTGATCGGCCCTGCTCTGTGTGTGACAGGGTGCGGTGCCCCAACCCTCTGATGGGCCCTTCTCTGTGTGTGACAGGGTGCAGCACCCCAACCCTCCCCCCCCCCACGGGCCCTGCTCTGTGTGTGACCGGGTAGAGCCATAACCTCCCCATCGACCCTGCCCTGACTGTGACAGGGTGCGGTGCCCCAACCCCCTGATCAGCCCTGCTCTGTGTGTGACAGGAAGCAGTGCCCCAACTCCCCTATGGGCCCTACACTGTGAGTGACAGGGGGGAGCTCCTCAACCCCCTGATCGGCCCTGCTGTGTGCGTGACAGGGGGTGGCACCGAAAGCTCCCCATCGACCCTGCCTTGACTGTGACAGGGAGCGGTGCCCCAAACCCCCAGTCAGCCCTACCCTGTGCGTGACTGAGGGTGGCATCGCAACCTCCCAATCCGCCTTGCTCTGAGCCCGAAAAGGGTCTGCACCTAGGGATTGGTCCTGCACTCTGCCACCCGGGAACAGGCCTAAGCCAGCAGGTCGTCATCTCCCGAGGGGTCCCAGACTTCGAGAGGGCACAGGATGGGCTGAGGGACACTCCCTCCCCCTGAGTGCACAAATTTTTGTGCACCAGGCCCCTAGTATATATATAAAAGTCTAATATGTAAAATGCCCCCTTGGGAGTTTGACCCTAAGACCAGGAGTTTGATTGCTCACTATGACATGTACTGACCACCAAGGGGAAGCACAGAATAAATGAAGTCCCTGGGAGACAGGCCTAAGACCTGATCAGTGCTGATCATCAGCCAGACCCTACCCATGAATGAATTTCTTGCACCAGACCTCTAGTATTCATATAAAGAAAACAGTTATGAAATTTTAAGAATCCTACCCCAGCCTTCTATCATCATCTGCCATCATGGTAGTTTTAATATCTATCTATTCTCAGATACATTAGTGACTTATTTTATTTAAAACCCCTGGTAAATTTGGCCATGGCCAGAGAGCTCAATTGATTAAATGATCATCTCAATAATGCCAAGGTTGCAGGTTCCATTCCCCCCTCAGGTCCCATGCAAGAATCAAATGATGAGTGTATAAAATTAATGAAACAACAAATGGAAGTTTCCCCATTATTCTCTCTCTCTCTCTAATCAATATATATGTGACGGTTTTTTTGTTTGTTTTTTTTTTGTTTGTTTGTTTGTTTGTTTTTACCAGATGAGTCAACACATGTGAACACCATCACAGACCAGGGACCCTGTGGTGAAGCAGCCAGCAGGGTTCTCATGCGGGCAGAACACACAGTGAAGGAGAGAATAGTAGGGGAGGGTCCCCTGCTGTCAGTGAGGAGGGTGAGGAATGGGCTGAGTTGCACAATCACCCACAGGGAATCATGATACCTGTGCTCCCTGAGACTAAAACCTAAGGGCCTGGAAAAAGCTCTGGGCCTGGACATGCCCCTTGTGGTCTCTGCCCCATTCAGCCAGGAGTTGAGACTGAGGTGTTTTGTATTTGAGTGGTTGAGGAGCCCAGAATTCTCCCAGGTATTCAGGAGCAACCCCTGATACTTGAAGCCCTGAAATCAGTTCACCTACCTTCAACTGGCCCACACACACCCATGGGCCCCACAGGCATTGTTTGAATCTCTGTACTTTTACATTTCTGTGTAATTATCCAGCCAGTCCTGGAGATACCATGGATTCTCCAGATAACGGTGCTATGTTTTTTTTCAATGGCAAGAACATTCTGCAATATAAGCATTTCCAGAAGTTGAGACTTGGTCTCAACATAACACATTGGGTGGAAGGCTGTAATGCAGGTGGTGTCCTCATCCTTAAGTTTGGCCAGTGCAGAGAAGACCGCTACTGCTGAAGTAAGGTGATAGACCCTGGACTCTGAGGGACAATATACTATGGGATGTGAGGTTGAAAGGGCAGAGAGGTTGTTTATTGGGACAGGATTGATGATAGGATTTCCTGCCAGCATATGGAGGAATGTCCATTGTGTGTATCCTGTGGCACTGTCTGGGTGGCCCCAATTGTTTGTTCTCTGTGTGTGTGTGTGTGTGTGTGTGTGTGTGTGTTCCCCTTCAAGGTATTGCCCATGTCTGCTGTGTGGGTCTGTGTGAGCCTGTAGCCTGGACAAAAGCCTGGCACCTGAGTGCCCAGCAGAGGCTGGGGGTGTTCTGTACCTGTGTGTTTCTGTGCTTGTGTTATCTGTAGGTTTCTCTCTGAGTCGGTCCAGGCAATTGGAAAGTGAATAGGAAATCTCCAGAGAGGCGATGTAGAGGACAATATATTCTTCTCCTCCACCCCCCAGGTGAGCCCCTTCTTCACCTTCTCTTACAGGCATCTAGTGTCCCTTGGGAGGTCCCATCTCAGGCTCCAGGGATGGATTAAGCACAGGGTCAGTTCATAAAACCCCAGGCTGTAGCAAGGTGGGGAATTTGGGAAGACTCTGATGACTGACAGGGAATATAGAGTGTGGAATGGAAATGTTTGTGAAGGATTACGTGCATTGGTGGAAGATCTAGATGATCCAGGATCCTTGTGAAGGAATGTGAGGATGGATGTATGTGGGGGAATGTAGGGAAGCACGGGACTTGGTTGGAAATCTGTAAAGAGGATTCTCCAAAAGGCCGGGGGCCTCTTAGGGGGACTTGTTGAAGGTGGCAGCCCCTGCCTTGACTTTTCCAAATAAGTCTGAGCCCCTGGGTATTTTGCTGGAATCTTTCTGTTTAGTCCTTTAGACCCGACCTTGTAGGAGCATGTGTTTTCTCAATGATACATTCCCTGCTGATTGTATCTAGAGGTTAATTTTAGTTCAAACGGTTGTTACAATAAAAGCCTACGGAGGCAGATGAACAGGGCTTCTTGGTGCCTATAGCCAAGCAGTTCTTTAGCCTCGCTTTCACAGAAACGAGTGTCTGAGTAATTTATTTATCTGTCGCTTAGGGTCTGCTGGTCAGCCCTGACAAGTGGTGCTCCAAGGAGGACCAAGGAACACAACAAACACAACAGAACCCTCAAAAACGAAAGTAACTGTGCAGTAAGTCATTGGAGCCCCCTTGGGATTTCTAAGTTCGAGGGAATTCTTTCTCAGCTAAGGTTTCATAATGGGACAAAAGCTGTCCACAGAACAGCAGCAATATATCACAATGTTGAAACAGTTATTAAAAGCAAGTGGTCCCTCTGTTACAGAAGAACAACTAACAGGCTTATTAAAAACTAGAGGCCCAGTGCATGAAATTCGTTCTGGGGGGAGGGTGTCCCTCAGCCCAGCCTGAACCCTCTTGCAATCTGGGACCGCCTTTTAACTGCTTGCCTGCATGCATGCATGCCTGATCTCTCCTAACCACTCTGCCTGCCTGCCTCATCACCCCTAACCACTCACCTGCCTATCTCATCACTCCTAACTACTATGCTTGCCTGCCTGATTGCCCCTAACCACTCTGTTTGCCTGCCTCATCACCCCTAACTCCTTGTCTGCTTGCTTGATCGCCCCTAACTGCCTCTGCCTCAGTCCCCACTGCTGCAGCTTCATCAGGAAGGATGTTTGGAATGACGTCCAAAAGGTTGTTTGGTTGTCCAGTCTAATTAGCATATTACCTTTTTATTATTATAGATTGTTATAATTTATAGTCCTTGGTTCCCCGATGCTGGAACACTAGACCTTAATCACTGGGAACAAGTGGGCAGGAATTTAAAGAGAAATCAAGCCCATAAAAAATGAGTGCCCTTATCATCATTAACTACGTGGGCTCTTTATTGGAGCTGCACTGTGCCCATTTCATATTGAAGATCAAAAGCCTACAGAGCTACAGGAGAATTTACTACTCCCCCCGCTTCCTTGAAGCAGAACCTGTAGAGCTTGTAATACTAAAGCCCTACCGCTGGAGGAAATATTTCCCGATCCTCCACCTCTGGTGTGGGAATGCTCATCAACTAGATCCGTGGTTGGCAAACTGCGGCTCCCGAGCCACATGTGGCTCTTTGGCCCCTTGAGTGTGGCTCTTCCTAAACCTTAGGAGTACCCTAATTAAGTTAATAACAATGTACCTACCTATATAGTTTAAGTTTAAAAAATTTGGCTCTCAAAAGAAATTTCAATCGTTGTTCTGTTGATATTTAGCTCTGTTGACTAATGAGTTTGCCAACCACTGAACTAGATCCTTAGTTATGGGGTCCTGTGTCAGGCAAGCCATGTTAGAAGGAGAGCTTTTGGCTTGCCCAATTATGAAAAATCAACAAGGTAATAGAGTTTATGAGCTGCTCTCTTTTAACACCTTAAAAGAAATAAGGAAAAGTGTTAGAGAAAATGGGGACAACAGTCCATTTACAAAAGAACTCCTTAATGCTGTTTCTGAAAATTATCACAGGACACCTTGAGACTGGCAGATTTGGGCTAAAACAACTCTGGATGCCAGTCAATATCTATTATGGAGAGCAGAATATGATGAGATCTGGGAGCAGCAGGCTAACTAAAATAACTTAGCAGGTGCTGGTCACATTATGGCCCCAATGCTCCAGGGATGGGGACCATATGTTAATGTACAACAGCAAGTAGACCTGCACTCTCAAGTGTTCGCCCAAACCTCTGTGCACAACGGGCTTGGGAGCGCATTCCAGAAGGCGGATCCCAGTGAGGCTCTTTTGTTAATGTACACCAGGGATCCCAGGGATCTTATGTTGATTTTGTAAATCGCCTTAATCCATTTGCCCGCAGATCAGTCATAGCCAGGTTGCAGATATTCTCTTGCTACAACTGGCATATGAGAATGCCAACGTTGATTGTCAAAAGGGTATACAGCCCATCAGGGGAAAGGCCACCACGGGTGGGGGAATGTATCAGAGCTTGTGGCTAGTAGGAACAGAAACCCACCTGAGTCAGATGCTGGCCATAGCCTTTCAAGCTGGGAATAAGGGCAAGAAAGATTCCAAATGTTACCAATGTAGAAAAAAAGTGGGGGCATTTTAAAAAGGATTGGAGGACTAAAATGCCAGCCTCCTGGGCTGAGATATCTTGGACCCATCTGTCTGTGCCTGCTGCCATAAGGGGCAACATTGGGCCAATCAATGTAAATCTAAATTTGACAAATATGGCAATTCATTACCACCACTGCAGGGAAGCTCCCAGTGGGGCCAGTCCCGGGCCTCACAAAAAAACAGGACACAACTGACCGGCCTTTGTGAGGCAGACAGAAAATCCACTGTCTGCTCCCTCTGAGCAGCTACTGCTGCGAGCCCAGGGTTGGACTTACCAAAACAGAACTAATTCTCAAGGAAGGTGATGAGCCTAAAAGGGTCCCTATGAGAATTTGGGGTCCACTGCCACCAGGCACAGTAAGCATCATTTTGGGATTTTATAGCCTTAACTTAAAAGGGGTCACAGTAGTACCTAGTGATTGATAGTGATTACCAGGGATAAATCCAGTTGCATATTTTCTCTGTGCAAATCAAGATCGCACAGTTGTGGTTACTGCCATGCTGGGTCCCAAATGCTTTAGGAAAGGAGAGAAACCAAGGAGGGTTTGGCAGTACTGAAGAGCAAGGGGTTTATTTGAATCACCTAGTAACCAGGGAAAGGCCACTCCTCACTATAGAAACCCAAGAGGAAAAAATTCACCAGATTGATGGATACTGGGACAGACGGCTCTATCCTTAGGCATCTTGATTAGCCCTCCTCATGCCCCACAGTAAAACAAGATCAAAGGATAGTGGCAATAGGGGAAGTTTTCCAGACATTACAAAGTTCACAGCCTGTTATGCTGTAAAGGGCCAGTTGGGCAAATTGGCTACATATAACCCCTAATCTTACAAATTCCAGTGAATTTGTGGAGACGAGATCTCCTTTTGAAGTAGGGGCTAACATTAAAGACACCTTTTTAGAAATGACCACCTTTGTTATATCTCCCCTACCCTTTACTTGGTTAAGCTAAACCCCTATCTGGGTAGAACAGTGGCCCATAAAGGGAGAAAATTACAACAGGCACATCTACTCATGAAAGAACAGTTAGAATTTAGGCACAAAGAACCTTCTAATAGCCCCTTGAATTCTCCTATTTTTGTAATTCCCCAAAATTATAAAAAGTGGAGACTTTTACATGATTTAAGAGCCATTAATTCTAATATTCAACCGATGGGGGCTCTCCAGCCTGGACATCCTTCCTCAGCCATGAACCCACAAGAATGGCCCATTATTATAATAGATTTAAAAGATTGTTCCTATACCATTCCTTTGGCTACCGAGATTGGGAGAAATTTGCATTCACTCTCCCCTCAATTAACAATGAGGAACCTGCTCAGAGATACCACTGGAAAGTCCTCCCACAGGGAATGCCAAATAGCCCAACTATGCGTCAGTATCATGTATATCAGGTGCTTACACCAACTGGGCAACAGTTCCCTTCTGGAAAAATTATCCATTGTGTGGAGGACATTGTACTTGCAGCCCCTGATAGGAACCTGTTATATTGTTTGTACTCTTCAGTACAAAAGGAAACGGCCTTAAGAGGCCTTTTAATAGCCCCTGAAAAGGTACAGATGTGACAAAACCATGGAAATATCTGGGGTATATCTTAACTGAAAGAACCATCAGACCCCAAAATGTTATCTTTGATAATAGGGAAATAAAAACCCTAAATGATTTTCAAAAACTTCTGGGTGATATAAATTGGATAGGACTGGTTTTAAGCATTCCCACAGCAAATTTACAAAACCTGTTTAACATATTAAAAGGGAATCCAGCTTTGAATTCCCCAAGACAGCTCTCTGCTAAAGGGATAGGAGAACTCCGCCTGGTTGAGAATGCTCTCAATACACGATATTTAAATAGAATTTCACCCCAGCATTCTCTTCAATTATTTTCTATTTCCCACAAGACATTCCCCTACAGGAGTTATAGGGAACTAATTCCTGAAATGAGGTTCACTGAATGGTTGTTTTGCTCCCATTCTCCCTCCAAAATATTATCGCCTTATCTAGCTTTAATTTGCTCTTTAATCCTAGATGGGAGGCAGCAATGTGCTAGACTCACAGGACATGATCCTTAAGTCATTCCCTCCCACTAACCAAGACTCAATTTGAGAAAGCAGTTTCCACTTCCATAGATTTACAAATTGTCCTAGCTGACTTCTTAGGGCAGGTAGAGCATTCTCTCTGTGCTAAGACATTTTTTTGTCACACACTAAGTTACTTTATTACACTAAAAATGTACATGCCCTAGCTGGCTTGGCTCAGTGGAAAGAGCGTCAGCCTGCGGACCAATGGGTCCCAGGTTCGATTCTGGCCAAAGGCACATGCCTGGGTTGCGGGCTAGATCCCCAGTAGGGGGTGTGCAGGAGGCAGCCGATCAATGATTCTCTCTCATCATTGATGTTTCTCTCTCTCTCCTCCTCCTCCCTTCCTCTATGAAATCAATAATGAAATATATTTTAAAAATAAATAAATAAAAATTATCATAAATTGTTAACAAAAAAAAAAAGAATTTACATATCCCTATCCCAGGGACACTCACCGTGTTCACTGATGGCTCAGGAAAAACAGGAAAAGCGGCCATTCACTGGCCACCTGATGGTGCCATTAAACAAGGGGTCTTCACATCAACTCAGCGAGCTGAAATTGGGGCACTGGTTTTAGGACTAGAAACATTTCCCTCCCAACCCCTGAACATTGTTAGTGATTCTGCTTACTCTGTTTATATTTTACAAAATTTAGAAACCTCACTTATTAAGCCTACATTAAAGCCATCCCTCTTAGCGCAGTTCCTTTGCCTCCAGGCCTTACTAGATGGTCCATCACATCCTCTTTTTATATCTCATATCAGGTCTCACAGTTGCCTTCCTGGACCATTAGTATAGGCCAATGAACAAGTAGACAATGTAGTAATGACAGCTACCTTAATGGAAGCCCAATCAACCCCATGAATGATTCTATCAAAATTGGAGACAATTACACAAGGAATTTCAGGAACCCAAGAGGATAGCTAAACAAATTATTTTAAAATGTCCTGATAGTCAAATGACAGGCATCTCACCACCCTCCATGGGAATTAATCCTGGGGGCCTACAGGTCAATGACCTTTGGCAAACAGATGTCACTCACATTGCCTCTTTTGGGAAACTCCAGTATGTACATGTAACTATAGACACTTCTGGTAGAATCAGTGCTCATGCTTTTCCCGGCGAATCCACACACTATGATATTAACCATCTGTTACATTTGCCATTTTAGGAATACCAACCGAAATAAAAACTGACAGTGGGCCTGCTTATAGCAGCCATGCCTTTGCCACTTTTTTCAGGAATCTGTCCATCCAGCATTCCACAGGAATCCCTTATAATCCATAGGGCAGGCCATTGTCGAGCTTGCCCATTCCACCTTAAAGAGCATGCTAGTAAAACAAAAAAGGGGGAATATAGGACTCAAGGAACCAGCTATGATGCTATCCAATGCACTCTTTACCCTTAATTTTTTGAATTTGAATAATTGCTTTCTATCCCCCATAAAGTGTCACTTTACTTCTTTAGGACCAGCTCAGAAACCATAGGTCTTGTGGTGAGATGTGGACACTAATAACTGTAAAGGAACCAATGAATTATTCACATGGGGGAGAGGATATGCATGTGTTTCTACCCCCCCACAGGGCCGCTGTGGATTCCAACTCATCGGATTAAACCCTATCATGGCATGGCACGGGACCAATCCTCTCCCAGAAATGAAGAATCTGGGCCTGGGGATTCCACAGCCCCAAATGACACACCTTCAGATGACCCAGACGGCCCCCGGAATAACCTGGGAAATGATAAAGAAGCTGATGGCAGAGGCTGAGCAACTGCTGGAAGATACTCATGCTCCACGCACCGCAGATAACCTTTTCCTTGCTATGACTTCCTTGATTCACCTCAACTCCTGTGCGGTATGGTTTGGCATTCTTGATTGGTTTTGGACACCAGCATCTGCCACCTTATATTGGACCCAAGCTATAGACCCACCTTTATTTAGACCCCTCACTTGGGGGGACCCCCCTTCTCCTGTGTCTAACAACCTAACATCCCTCTTAGGGGGAGTAGACTTGCCACCAATAGGCAGTCTTAAACATGGGACACCTTGGACACCAGTCCCTCAAAATACCTCTTTCCATTCGAGTTTACCACCCTTATGTGTTACCTCCTCCAATTCCTCTCTGTACTGTATGAGGGCTCATAATCAGATTTGGTTACATGTCACTCCTAAACCTGATCAGATTAAAGCCCAGCTAACCTTTCTCTTAGCAGGCAGTCTGGCCTGTGGTAATCTGACTAATGCTACTGGGCCTCCCATACCTCCGTAAAAGTAAAATAAATGGTGGGACCCCTCTGCTGAGGCATTCCATTGGGAAGTTTGTCAAGGAAATCATGCCCACCTAATGGTCCTAGGGGACTAACAGGCTATAGATGAGGGCCCAGTTGGTCACTTGCAAGCCAACCGTATTGACATTCTGGATCACCGTGTGTCTAATACTAGTTACATCAGTTCAGCAGGCATGCCTGAGGTTTGGACTGAGGGAGGGATGAGTTACCCATGACCTCAAGTACTAGGCTTGCCAGGTCAGGAAACTTTATGGAAATTAGGCCATGTTTTCAGCCCTTTGAAATTGTGACACGGTGACTGCCAGAACTCCTCTGGCCACTATAGTATAACTTTTACTAATAATCTTACTGACAATAGCTTGAGTTGTACCACTCACCCCTATGTCTTTGTTATGGGCTCCAATAGACTAATAAACCATCGCTCATCTTTTCTGGTACAGGTTGGAGAAGGAGCTTATTTTGCATCCTGTATTACCACCCAGAATATTACTTCATTGACCATCAGCACTATTATGATACTTAGGAAACAAGCAGAAATCATACTACTTGTTAATCTCACTAGGAAATGGCAAGGCTCAGCAGCTACCAAAGTCTTAGAAAGAGCATTGAGTCAATTATGGCCAAAAAGGTTTTTGGGAATGCTCATTGCAGCCATTATCTCAGCTGTTGTTATTCTTATGACCACCAGCATCACCATGGTGGCCCTTTCTGAGTCTGTGCAGACTACCACATTTGTAGACAATATGGCATATAATGTAACTAGGGAATTCACTATACAACAGCACATAGATAAAAAAAACTAGCTAGACTACAGGCAACAGAGGCAGCCATTGAATACCTGGGGGAAAGGCAGGGCGCTATAGCATACAGGCAAGTGCTTGATTGTGATTGGGAGCACAAGCACATATGTGTTTCCCCTTTAAACTGGAACAGTTGTTACCATCAGTGGATTGATGTTAAAAAGCATCTGTGGGGAGTTTTTCATGAGAACCTTACTGAAGAAATAAACATGTTAAAAGGCAAATTAGAGGGTCCTTACTTGCTATCAACAAACATGAAACACAGATTATTGCTTGAAACATGGTAAAGGAACATTTGGAGTGGAACCACATGGTTTCCTAGAATCAGTTGCCACCTGATCGGACTAACTATTGCTCTCATTGTAATTCTCTTTGTTTTTCTTATAGTCTACAAAATCAGAAGTCAGGCAGTGAACGCACTTTGCGGACCCTGACTGTAGCGGTTAAGCGGAATGAAGTTAACTAGAAGAGGACATTCTGCCAGGAAAAGGCGGGGGCCTGCAAGCAGGCCAAGTCAGAACAAAGTCTTGCAAGCAAGACGTATAGTTCAGTGACAGAACTTTCCTTGAGGTGATAAGTAGTCCATAAGGGCATGAAAAGCGAGGGAGGGTGCACTGCTGCAGGTGGAAAGAGCCTTTGTATAACATAGGAAATTAATACTTAAATGTATAACTTAGCTCTGATGATCTCATAAGCATGCCTGTTAATCATTGTCACTTGCTGTACTCCATTGTTATTTGCTGTACTCCCTGAATAAAAGCCATGAGGGCTTTGGGGGCTTTTGCTACATGCCTGAGCGAGCAGTAGCCCTCTGCTTCTCTAAACTTCATCCTGCACGCCAAGCGCATCTCAGCATCACCGTTCACAAAGAACATCAATATCTGGTGCCTAGAACAGAGACCCAAAGGTGAATGATTGAGGATCAGGCAGGACCGAAAGGGAGATGCCAGCGCAGAATACGAGGAACTTTCGGCAATAGAAGCAGAGTAACGGGGAATAACCCGTCATTGCAGAGTCAAAATATCGCTGTCTTGCGATCATTATTGAAGAGCTCAGGGGTAAAAAATTGTTTAAGCAGTCCAGCACACTGTTATTGGTTTCACCCAGAAGGAAAACAGCAGTTAAATCTTAAGTTGTGGAAACAAGTTGGAAAGTCATTAAGGCAGGCTCATCAACAGGGAAATGCTATAGAGGCTGATGTATGGGCTATTTTTAATTTAGTAACATTAGCTTTACAGCCTTTTCAGTCGTATTCTGAAGATTATGAAAAAATTCCCTTGAGGTCAAGAAGTGCTGCACCAGGAGCTGGGTTCTGCGCCTCTCTCTCCTGAGAAATTACAACCCCCTGAGCCACCGGTTGTGGTCAATGAACCGAGGGAGTCAATAAAGGGACAGAAAACTAGCTGTCAGAATGAATTAGGAGGTTATGAAAGAATAGCCTCAGCCAGCGATTCAGAGCTGGATGATTCATCTTCCACTGAGATGGATGATGACTTTTGCTCTCGCGCTAAGTTAAGGAAAAGAAGGGTGGCGAGAAGGGAAACGGAGATGAAGGAGCTGTTGTGGAGTCTAAAAGAGTTATTACTTACAATAGTAAGGAAAAGAAAGAGAATAAAAGCCCTCAGGAGTTGGCTGCACCACTGCCGAAAAGTGAAAGTAAAGCAGCACTAGCCATTAATCCAGCATTAGCAGCTGAGCCTCCACCCCCCTCCTGAGGACACAAAGAGCAGCTAATGCTCAATACCCTCAAGGGTTATATATATTGTTAATTATAATATTATTATATATAATTATATGTGTTATTAATGTTATATATTAATTAATATAGAATTAATTTATACAGGTTATAAATTAATTCCTTATGATTGGAATGCTATAGCTAAGGCAGTATTAGCCCCAGGGCAATATCTGCAATTTAAATCCTGGTGCTGGGAAGAAGACAGGAGAGTGGCGATGATTAACGCCCAACAAAATCCACCTGGATCTAACTTTGACCAGTTAATAGGAACTGGGACACATAGTAGCTTACTGCAACAGGTGCTGTTAGAGAATACAGTTATTGCACAGATTAAAGCTTGTTTCTTAAAGGCCTGGTCAAAAATGGAGGAGGCCGGCACCCCAGCCCAATCATTTTCTAAGGTTATACAAATGATAATATAATAATAATAATAATAATAATCTTATTAAAATCTTATATAAATAATTAATGATAATGACAGTGCTAATTTTCTAGCTGATGCATTAAAAACTGCAATTCCCATCCTGTTAAATGTTATGGATGTGGGAAAGTGGGACATATGAAAAAGGGATTGTCTGAAGACAAGGGTCCCACAAGGGAAAGCTAAACATGCTCCCGGAGTTATTGATGCAGATTATGAAGGAGGAATCTTAGTTAAAATGTCTGCTTCTAGTATTATAAATATAAAGGCTGGAGAAAAAATGGCACAGTTATTATTACTTCCCTATAAACAAATAGAGCATACAGCACCAGTTAAGCAAACTGGGGGATTTGGCAGCACGGGAAGAAAGGTCTTTTGGCATACAGTCTTAGGAGACCAAAGACCTCAACTTACAGTAATATTCCCGGAGGGAATAAAAATTACCGGCCTGGTAGATTCTGGAGCTGATGTAACTATAGTTTCTACTTTGCACTGGCCTCAATCTTGGCCAGTACACAAGATAAATGCAACCTTTACAGATTTAGGGACCCTCACTGAAATTTTACAAAGCGCTAATAAACTTGAATGTCAGGGGCTTGAAGGATAAAAGGGCAAAATACAGCCATATGTTGCCTCCATTGCACTATCTTTGTGGAGAAGAGATCTTTTACAACAATGGGGGGCTACAATTACTATACCTTCTTTACAGAAATGCCATAGACAAATGAGTTATCAAGCTGGTGATAGCACCAGTGTTCTGGACCAAAATTTATAAAGGGGGCCACTCCAAAGCGCTTCGCCCTGCCTTTAAAACGGAAAACAACTAAACCAGTATGGGTAGAGCAGTAGCCCCTAACAAGAGAGAAGTTAGAAGCACTCCAAATTATTATGAAAGAACAGATACAACTAGGGCATATAGAAACTAGCTCTAGTCCATGGAATTTCCCTATCTTTGTTATAAAGAAAAAAATCGGGTAAAATGTTAACTGATTTAAGACGGATTAATGAGATTATTGAGCCTATGGGACCTTTACAACCTGGAATTCCAAATAGAGCATTAATTCCTAAAAATTGGCATCTAGTGATTATTGATTTGAAAGACTATTTTTATACAATTCCTTTACAACCTCGGGATTGTGACAAATTTGCTTTCACGGTCCCTTCATTAAATGACAGCCAATCTATTCAGAGATATCAATAGTGAGTCCTCCCCCAGGGTATGTTAAATAGTCCTACTATGTGTCAAGCTTATATTCATCAACCTTTACAAATATTAAAGCAGATGTTTGCTACAGGCATTTGTGATCATTATATGGGTGATATCTTATTAGCACATAAAGAAAAACTTGAGGTCGATAATATGTTACAGGATGCCAGAAAATTGTTTAAGGAGTATGGACTCCAAATAGCAGAAGAAAAAATTCAGCAAACAGAGCTCTGGTTATATCTAGGACAGAAAATTTCAGCAAGCATTATTCAACCTCAAAAGGTTCAGATTAGACAGGATTGTCTCAACACCTTAAACGATTTTCAGAAACTGTTAGGGGATATAAATTGGCTTTGGCCATCTATTGTAATCCCTACCTATCAATTAACTAATCTATTCCAAACATTAGAAGGATCTTCAGATCTCAATAGTCCTAGGCAATTGACTCCTGGGGCAGAAATCGAATTACAATTAATTAAACAACAAATTCAATCAGGACAGTTAGATCATATACAATCATTACAGAATCTTAAGGTTTTAATTATTCATACTACACATTCTCCAACGGGAATTCTTATGCAGGATACTAACATAACTGAATGGGTATTTTTACCTAATAAATCGAGTAAAACATTATCTACATATTTACAGAAAATTTGCATTTTAATAAAAAACGCAAGAATCCGTTTGCGACAATTATGTGGACAAGATCCAGATGAAATAATAATACCCTTTAGTAAACAACAACAAGAAATTCATTGGCAATTATCAGATGATTGGCAGAGAGCCTTTAGTAATTTTATGGGAAAAATTCATAATATTTATCCTAAAGACAAAAGAATTCAGATTTTGAAAAGGACTCAATGGATTTTGCCAAAAATAATTTCTCCTGCCCCCCCTATCTAGAGCAGAAACTTATTTTACTTATGCAAACAAACAAGGACTGGCTGGATACAGTAATTTTAAAGAAAATAAAGTAGTGCAATCTCCTTACCAAAAAGTACAAAAGGCAGAATTGTTTGCAGTTGTCATGTTGCTACAAGATAAAGACTTTATGTCTCTTTACATTATCACTGACTCTTAATATATGGAGTTTACTGTACAACACATTGAAATGGCTACTATCTTTAATAATTGGTCCGATTTGCATGAACTATTTCTACAGCTTGAAATGCTCTTGCGCCTCTGGCATGATCCTATCTATATAACACACATTCACGCTCATCCTTTACTAGACCTTTATCTGCTGGGAATGTTAACATTGATCAATTGTTTAGTACAGTAACCTCTGCTCAAAGAGAGCATAATATGCATCATTCCAATGCAAGAGCATTGAAGGAAAAGCATCATATTACTTGGAGACAAGCTAAAAATATGTTAAAAACTTTCCCTCACTGTCAGCCATTCCAAACTGCACACTTACCCATGGGGGTTAATCCCAGAGGAAAAACTGTTAATGCCCTTTGGCAAATGAATGTCACTCAGGTGCCAGAATTTGGCAAGCTTAAATTTGTTCACCATTCTATTGATACTTATTCTCATTTCTCGTAGGCATCAGCGATGTCCTCTGAGAAAGCTGATGCTGTTATAACACATTTCTTAGAAGCCTTTGCTGTAATGGGCAAGCCCCGAGCCATTAAAACTGACAACGGCTTAGCATATTTATCAGGTAAGTGTCAACATTTTTTTCAAAAATTCTATATTAAACATATTACAGGAATTCCTGGAAACAGTACAAGTCAAGCAATTATTGAACGGCAGAACCGAACCCTTAAGGAAATGCTGCAAAAACAAAAAGGGGGAGGAGAGCTGGTAACAGGTCAGACTGCCCGATGAAGATTATTAAGAGCTCTATTTACTTTAAATTTTTAAAATTTGAATAGAGATACAGTGCCAGCTGCTGACGTGCATTGGGGATATAAAAAGGAGGTCCCAGTAGAACGACCTATTATGTATCAAGATGTCACTGCTAATCAATGGTGCCGGATCTACCATAGAGGAAACGGATATAAGATGGAAGTGGTGGACCTAGAGGCTTCTTCATGTAATTGATGGGGCCGTATGCATGGCCAGATTGCGACATCATGGCTTTAATTTTATCTTCTTCAGAAGCATTGGCTTCAGCCAGATTGGCAGTCTTTGTGAGCTGGGCCAGGAAAAGAGATGCAGAAGAGTCATCAGTGACCATTGAAGTGCCCATCACTGGTTCAGTTCGACCTATAGCGTCTGCCTTGCTTGTAGATTTCACAGCTCCAATAGGAATTCTTCTAACAATGACAGATACGTTCTTAGGAATCAGAACATTGTCATCGGTGTATTCTTCCTCGGTCTGCGCGTTGGTGATCTGCAGGTCACACTTGGCAGCTTTCAGCTTCTCTCTCCCCATAATTTGCTTCTTTAGGTCGCCGAGGGAGATGTGCCGCCCATCAAAGGTGGCGATGGCAAAGTTGAGTTTGGAAGCGAATTTATAATGCACACAGGCCATGGTGCCAAAGGACTCCTAAGGAAGGTCGGGTGTGGAGACGTGGACACGCTCAAGATATGTCTAGTTGTCAACTTAAGAGCAGAATATGTCCGTACACAGAACACCCGAAAGACACCGAAGGACCGCAGGCCTCGGGTTCAACACCCCGTTGCCACAGCAGGGGCATGAGAACCACAGTCCAGACCCAGGGGCTCCGCCAAGCGGCACTGCGTCACCACGAAGCCGGAAGCGAGCCTTCACCAGGCTCTGGGCATGGCCTCACCACCCAAGCCCCTCGCGGGGGGGGGGGGGGGGGAGCGTCTGGGGCCCTTGGTGGTCTGTCACCGCAGCCGAGGCTCCCAGACGCTGCCTCACCCGAGTGCTCTGCGCTTCTCTTACCTTCCGCCCTTCGCCTCTAGTCTCAGAAGGGCGAGAACAGGCCAGGAAACTGCGAAGACCAGTTCTTCCTTTCTGTTCCACCCCTTGTGGCTCTCGAGATGGCTGGGTCCAGCGGCAGCAGTTCCAGGTGTTCCCAAAGGTGTGGCTGGAGTCGCCTAAGAAGAAAGGACATGGAGACAGCATTCCGTGGATCAGCAGCCTAGCCAGGTGCTAGCCAGGTGCTTCGGTGGCTTCTCAGTCCTGGGACCGGGTCTTGGCGAGATCTCTCCCCTGAAAGCTCCCTTGGAGAACGAGGACCACAACCGTGACCACAAGCCTAGGGACTGAGAAAAGCTCTGCAAAGAAGACGCTGCTTTCTTTTATAGCCCTAGAGCGTTGTGGGAGGAGCCAAATCAGCCACCCACTTGACCAATCAGCACTCCAGGACGAATGCGTCACCTGGTTGGACGCCAAGTTTAGGGGAGGAGGCTTGCATTGGTGCTTCTGGACCAGCAGAGGGAGGGACAGCTCTTTGGCCCCGGGTGGACACCCTCTGCTCCAGGGCGGGGGAGACTGCTTCTCTGTGGAGGTGAGACAGTGGTCTGACTGCTGCTGTGAGGGTCCTTCTTTTATGCCCCATGGGTGGGCCTCTTCCATGTCTCATATCAGTGTGCTCCGGTGGCCTTCTGCGCTTATCAAGATACACGAGCAGAGGTTACAAGGTACTTATCAGGAGTTAACATGCAGGGAGTTGTTGGTCAGTAGTTACAAGTTATTTGTCATGAGTTAACATGCTGATTGTTACAAGTTACTTATTGGGGTCTCAGACACACACACACACACACACACACACACAAATTTAGTTCCTCTTCGAAGAAAAGTTTAAAATTCACTCTACTAAAAAAATGATATTTGATTATACTATCTTATACTAAATAAACTTATTACTATAACATGCTGTCATAATAGTTCCTAGATGGGACTTTCAATTAGTGCATAGCCCGATGAGACAACATTCAGAAAATACCCAGGAAACATGGAAGATAGAGAAGTTAAACGACATGATCAGTGAGAAATGTGCCAAATGCAAGAACTGAGACACCCCTCGGGGCAAATACAGTGGGGCTTATACTTACAAGTGAACCAAATAACGAGTCTTTTGAGATAGGATCCGTCTCTCAGCTGGCTATTTTCTTTGAGTTGTGAGATAAAATTGGGGATATGAGCCAGCTTCAGATACCCCACCACTGGTTGGCGTAGCCAAGGTCACAGTGAATGCCACAACATCAGCCCAGCATCACGTGTCTCACCCATTCACTTTAATAATTTGACATAAGAGGAATTTGAGTTGCGAGCTCTGTCCCGGAACTACTTAAACTCCTGAGTCAAGGCCCCACTGTATCCAGCTTCCCCATGAGTGCAGGAAGAGATGTGGGGAGGGTGTGCTGTTGGAGAATGAAGGGCCTAAATGACGAAGTAACCACATGCAATGCAGTTAACGGGACTTGGCTTGAGTCTTCAGAAAACCAACAACAAAAGGCATCTTTGAAACAAAGAAATTTGAATGTACAGTGACTATTAGGTGATATTCAGGAATAACGTTTTTTCCATGTGTGATAATGGCTGAGGAAGTACTTCTTTTTTTCCAGATACTCATCAGAGGATACGTGAGAGGAAAACAACGTGTTTGGATGTATGGCGTTGTCCCGGCCCAGTCCTCCCGCACCGCACCGCCCTGCACAGCACTGCAGACACCTCGAAGATGCAGGCTCTCCCGCTGGCCCGGCCCTCAAAAGCGCTGCGCACACACCCCTGAAGAGGCATGGGCGGTACTCGCTGCTGCCCGCCTGCTCTGCCCAACCAGCGCCACCACCTGGAGACTCTCAGCCCCGCCTCCCGCTCATTACCCAAGGTGCACCGTGCTCATTTGCATGTCCCACGGGAACAGGTGAACCCGGCAGCTCAGTCTCATCAGCCTAGCTATCACCGCGACCAACACGCGAGCCTCGGGAGGGGATCCTGTGGCATCAAATTCCCCTCACCGTTCCGAGGCCACCGCCAAAAGACGCGACCCAGTCACCATAAATGCGAAAGCAGTGAGATCGCCTGGCCTTAAGTACTTGGCGGGCGGAAGGCAACAGCGTGATCGCTTAGGCAGCACACATGGAAAAGTTGAGACGCGACATACAGAAGGTTAGCATGGGACATATCCGTGTAAGGCACTCTGTGAAATGAAAGCAATGCTCAGGTCTTTGCAGAGGGGAATTTGTGTTGGCCTTGGAGGTCATGGGAGGCAGAGGCTGAAGTTGATGTGAATAAAATGTGTATGGTTTTGTACATTACCGTGCCCCTTGCTTGTGCTTCCCCGGCAAGTCCAGGCACTGGGCTCTGGCTGCAGGAGGTTGGCTTGCATTAGCAATTCTCGACCAGCAGAGGGCGGGATGGGTTCTTCACCACGCCTGGGCCCAGCCATCTGGGGGACTTCCCCCCACCACCTCACCACCCCCCGCCTCACCCGGTCAGTGAAAAAAACGATCGGAGTAGTGGTATTTCACCTGCGGCCCTAAAGGCCCACATGCCCACTACACGCCCCTGGCGGAGACTCAGGAAATGGGCGCCGTGGGCCTCCCACTTATTCTACACCTCTCATGTCTCTTCACCGTGCCAGACCGCAGTCAAGCTCAACAGGGTCTTCTTTCCCGCTGATTCCTCCAAGCCCAATACCTTGGCTGTGGTTTGGCTGGATAGGAGGTAGGGACAGTGGGAATCTCGTTCATCCATTGATGCGCCTCACTAATTAGATGACGAGCAATTTGGCTACCTTAAGAGAATCATAGTTGCTGCCACCCTTGACCCGCGCTTCATTGAATTTCTTCACTTTGACATTCAGAGCACTGGGCAGAAATCACGTCGTGTCAACACCCGCTGCATGCCTTGGGATGCTTTCTTGGAATTAAACAGTCAGATTCCCCTGGTCCGCACCAGTTTGAAGCTGGCTGCTAGGTGCCAGCCAGGGCAAGGTGCCACGTGGAACCGCGCCCCGGGGCGGTCCTGGCGTGGGTAGACCTGTGCGTGCGGGCTCGCAGCCAGGAGCAGCAATGCAGGCCAGCCCCAATGCAACCACTGGCTCGACCGGCTGCCCGACTGGCTCCCTGAGTGTGGCCGCGATGCCCGCCACATCTGTGGCAATCCATGGGAAGGGCCAGGCTCGTGCCTGGAGTCGCTGTCGCCGCAGCTCCCTCCCCCCAACCTCCACCAGCGAATCCATTCCCCAGGAACCAGTGGGAGACCTCCCCCCTTACTGGGCACCACCGCCTGGGGTGCCGTGCAGCCAAGTCCTCGCTGCCCCACTCCCTGCCCCCGGCCCCGCCCCGAAACCCCCAGCCCACCCACGGAGGATATGGGTATGGCCCTGCTCCAGATTGACACCCTTTACCCGGATTTTCAAGGGCCAGCGGGAGCTCACCGGACGTCGGAATCCCAAAGCTCAAAAATGGTAGGAGCCCCTCTCTCGGGGCGAACCCATTCCTTGGCGCCTTTCGCTTCACAAAGAAAAAGAGAACTCCCCTTGGGGCTCCCACCGGCTTCTTCGGGATCAGTTGCTTTACAGCACTGGACGCCTCGCGGCGCCAGTCTCCGCCACTCGGGATTCAGGGATCTGAAGCCAACTCCCTTTCGATCTGCTGAGGGCAAGGGATGTCATTGCTGGTCCCTTCAGAACGGCGCTCGCCCATCTCTCAGGACCGACTGACCCATGTTCAACTGCTGTTCACATGGAACCCTTCTCCACTTCGGCTTTCCAAGTTCTCCTTTGAGTTTTTGCTACTACCACCAAGATCTGCACCTGCGACTACTCCACCCGGGCCCATGCTCTAGGCATCAAGGCTCACCGCAGTGGCCCTCCTACTAGGACTTGTCATCACGTAATGTGCGCGGGTGTGTGCTGGGCCGGGCAGAGGGGCGCCCGCGCCCTTGGATCCAGTCCCCCTTTGTCTGCGACCGACCTTCAGCTATGGCCGGCTGAGTATGGGCCCGTTGCACCAGCGCCATCTATTTTCAGGGCCAGTTGATTGGGCAGGTGAGTTGTTACACACTCCTTAGCGGATTCCCACTTCTGTGGCCACCATCCTACTGTCTCTATCAACCAACACCTTTTCTGGGGTCTGATGAGCATCAGCATCTGGCACCTGAACCAGGTGTTCGGTTCATCACACAGCGCCAGTTCTGCTTACCAAAAGTGGCCCGCTAGGCACTTGCATTCCACGCCCAGCTCCACACCAGCAAGCCGGGCTTCTGACCCATTGAAAGTTTGAGAATAGGTTGAGATTGTTTCGGCCCCAAGACCTCTAATCATTCGCTTGACCGGGTGGATGAAACTGCATCTTTTGTGTGTCTGCCTGAGCGCCAGCTATACTGAGGGAAATTGCGGAGGGAACCAGCTACTGGATGGTTCCATTAGTCTTTTGCCCCTGTACCCAGGTCGGACGACCGATTTGTAATATTTATTCAGTTTTGTTAAGTGATAAACTATATCAATATTCTGAAATTCATATCTATCTATCTATCTATCTATCTGTCTATCTATCACCTACCTACCTACCTACCTATGATCTATCTATGGATCCACCTATCTATGGAACAACAGCAGGTACCGAAAGGGGCACCAGCACTCCCATCATCTCCTACGTCACACAGCCATAGTACTGAGCAATCTCCAGTGCTGTTTCCCTCTCAGTGAAATGCTGACTACTTTTCCCCAATTTGGCAGCATTCTCACGCTCCAGTTGAGCTTTCCTCTTCATGGTCTCTCGTTCTGGCCTCTGCTCATTTGGGACAGGTGTTGACATTACTGGCCCCAGAACCTCAGGTGTCCTCCATAGAATTGGTTTGCGGGTGAAATGCTGGAGTGGAGAGTGGTTGTGAGGCCTGGGCGGTGCGCAGGGCTGGCTCACAGGAGAGTGAACAGGCTCCCGCTTCCAGGAAACACAAGATGATGTTCTGTAGGACCCAGGCCTAGAAGCAGGAGGCCGAGGGACACTAGGCGGGGCAGGGTTGTTGAAACCTGGTCCGGCTGAGTTGGTCGACATTGGCAGAGCTGAGCTGCCAGGACCTGTCAAAGATACAGGAGTTTTCAGGGCTCGGGGATCTGAACCCGACTCGCTTTAGATCTGTTGAGGGCAACGGAGGCCATTGCCCGTCCCTTCAGAATGGCGCTCGCACATCTCTCAGGACCGACTGACTCATGTTCAACTGCTGTTCACATGGAACCCTTTTACACTTCGGCCTTCAAAGTTTTCGTTTGAACAAGTGCTACTACCACCAAGATCTGCACCTGCCACGGCTCCACCCGGGCCTGTGCCCTAGGCTTCAAGGCTCACCGCAGCGGCCCTCCTAGTCGTCGTGGTGTAGCTTGGCGGGGGTGTGGGCCGGGCGCCGCCGAAGTGCCGCCCGGTTTGCTCCGGTTCCCCTGTCTCTGACCGACCACCAGCGAGGGCTGGGTATGGGCTCGACGCTCCAGCGCCATTCATTTTCAGGGCTAGTTGATTCGGCAGGTGAGTTGTTGCACACAACTTAGCAGATATCCACTTCCGTGGCCACCGTCCTGCTGTCTCTATCAACCAACACCCTTTTGGGGTCTGATGAGCGTCGGCATCGGGCGCCATAACCTGGCGCTCCGTTTATCCGGAAGCGCCAGTTCTGCCTAACAAAAATGACCCACCATGTACTCCTATTCCACACCCGGGCTTCTTTCCCATTTAAAGTTTGAGAATAGGTTGAGATCGTTTTGGCCTCAGGACCTCTAATCATTCGCTTTACCGCATAAAACTGTGTTTGTGAGAACGCCAGCTATTCTGAGGGAAACTTCGGAGGGAGCCACCTACTAGATGGTTCGATTAGTCTTTCAACCCTATACCCAGGTCGGATGACCGATTTGCACATCAGGACCGCTACGGACCTCCACCGGTGTTTCCTGTGGCTTCTCCCTGCCCAGGCATAGTTCACCATCTTTCGGGTCCTAACACGTGCGCTCTTGCTCCACCTCCCCGGAGCGGCGGGCGAGACGGGCCGGTGGTGCGCCCTCGGCGGACTGGAGAGGCCTCGGGATCCCACCTCGGCCCTGGCAGTCCTTCACCTTCATTGAGCCACGGTACCTTTCCTGTGAGCCCCGGACTCGCGCACGTGTTAGACTCCTTGGTCCGTGTTTCAAGACCGGTCAGATGGGTGGCCGACTTTGCCGCCCACCCCATGCACTCGCTTCGGTCCGCGGTTTGGCGCCTTTCAAACCCCCCCCCCTCCCGACTGCGTGACTTCTCCCGGGGTGCACTGGTGACAGTCCTCCCAGGCCCTCCATGCCCCATTCCCGCCCCCCACCCCCGACCCTCGGATGGGCAAGAGGAAAGGAGAGAGACTTGGGAGCGGTTTTGCTCCTTCCAGCGAGTGCGGGTTGAAGATTGTTTGGCACTGGCAGGCAGAGGCGGAGCCACGGACAGACTTTTATGCTGGAATCCACCAATCACACCACCGCAATGGGCAAGCGGCTCTAGCGTGGCTTCTGATTGGCTCAGACCTCACTGCAGCCCAAGGCTTCTGTGGCCAGAGAGCTGACCCCACAGTGGGAGGGGTGAGAGAGACTTTTTTAAATACAATATAGGTGGATTGTGTTGGCTGTTACACGTGGAGGCATGGAGGAGTGCACTTGCCTCTGCAGCTTGGGCTCTTCTCAGCGATGTCGGTGTCCTCAGGAGTGCCAGGGCCCACCTGAGAAGGCAGCGCCCAAAAGCAAGCCGGCCCCAGCAGAAAATCGCGTCGAGGCGGACGCCTCAGCGTTGTGCTGTTCGGGGAGTGGAGGAATCACGAGCCCCATGCCGCCTCCGCACTGCTCGCTGCAGGACCTGCCTGTGGAGATGCTGGTGGACATCTTTGCCTCACTCCCGGGCACCGACCTGGCCAGCCTGGCCCAGGCCTGCACCAAATTCCGGCACATCCTGCACACCGACAGCATCTGGAGACTGCACTGTCGCGAGGAGCTTGGCATTCCGGAAAACTTGCAGAAACCGGAGATGATCGGTGGTATGTCTTATAGAGAAGTCTACACCAAGATGTTCCCATACAGAATCCTTTTGGGTTTGTGGCAGCTAGATTATGGCTATAGAAGACTGCTGAATGTAGTGGTGGATGATGGCTTATGCATTACTGGTTGGATGTACGGGCCTCTCTTAAACACCCATGTGGCTGGCCCAATGCAATTCGAGCCTTCATTTAGAATTCACCTGACGCAGAGGAAATCAGCCACAGTGGAGTACATGGACGACTTCTACAGCTTTTCCCATAGCCGACACATGCAGATTCAGAAGGACAGGTTCAGCAACCGGTGGATCCAGAGAGACCCCCGACAGGATTCACCAACGCGGCTTAGGGGAGGACGGGGGCTGGAGATGTCCCAGGAAGACAGACGGCTGTATGACCGCCTGACCTACCGCCATTTCTACCTGCCCCCCCCCCCCCCTCCAGCCACCCGGACGACCTCCTCAGGCCAGGCCTCTTCCTAGGCAAATCTGATGGCTTCGGTCTAATGATTGCCATGCTCAGCTTCCATGGGAAGTATGCCAGGGTCACGAAGATCACGGGATACTTAATCTGGACGTTAGAGATCCACCTCATGCGCCGCATCCATCTGCCAGATGGCGAGACCTTCCGCAACTTCAACGAGCTCTCCCGCGTGGTCCAGGAGATTGAGGAGCAGGTGATTCGCGAGCAGCAGCAGCAAGAAAACAGAACTGAGGAAAGCGAGGGCCATGGCTGGCAGAGCCCTGCGCAGCCCAGCATTGGGGAGTCCTGGGCTGCACCTTCGGAGGAGCAGCCTGTTCCGTTTGTTCTGCCTGTGGGCGTGGGCTCAAGAGACCAGATCTATCCCCCGCCTCCAACCTGCAGGATGTGTTACTATGGCATGCACATTGTTACCTTACATGGCTCCGCCTACCCCAGGCGCTGCCCTGGAGTCTTCATCCTGTTCGATGAGAACCACTTCGGGTTCATCTGGCTGGAGATGAAATACTTCATCCTGTTAGGCAGAGTCCAGAACACCTTCCAGAATGTGGAAGCACTGTCCCCGCAGGCCTTCCTGGAGATGCTCTCAAGCATTCCCGGACCCCCTGGGAGGAGCAGCTTGCATGCACTTTGAAGATTGGACCTTCTGACCTGGTGACCCACCTTTGTTCGTTTTTTGTTTTTTTTTAATCCGCACCCGAGGATATTTTCCCTTTAATGTTTAGAGAGAGTGGGGCAGAGAGGGGAAAACAGACATAATCCATGTGAGAGAAACACCTCAGTTGTTTGCCTCCTGCCCAAGCCCAAACCAGGGCCAGGCTGGGTAGGGGCCAGAAATTGAGGTAGAAATAAACCTTAGACCAGTGGTCTCAACCGTCCTAATGCTGCGACCCTTTAATACAGCTCCTCATGTTGTGGTGACCCCCAATTTCCTTGTTACAAATTGAACATGAACATGATTTGGGATAGATAGATTGATAGATAGATAGAAATATAAAGATACCGGGATAGCCCTGGACTGTCTGGTGGTGGCCATGCTGCAGAGGCCCCAGCACAGAGTGGTGTTACAGATGTCTATGGACCTGTCCCTGTTCATCAGTCTATGTTGTTCTCTATATTCCACAAATGAGTAAGATCACGTGGTATTCTTTTTTCTCTGACTGGCTAATTTCACTTTGCATAATGCTCTCCAGTTCCACCCATGCTGTTGTAAATGGCAAGAATCCCTTCTCTTTTTTTTAACCGCAGCGTAGTATTTCATTGTGTAGAAGATAAGAAGGCTCTGCTTAGTCTCTTAGATAAGCATGAAAAGCGAGGCTTAGGAGCAATTCTTCTAGAAGACATAGAGGAAGAACTGCCCAATTCCCAGAAAGCTGTGAAGGCTTTACGGGACCAGGTATTCTTTGTAAATCATCCGGAAAAGAAGAAAATTCTTTTCTTCAATGATAAAAGCTGTCAATTTTCTGTGGACAAAGAGTTTCAGAAACTGTGGAGGAGTGTCACTGTGGATTCAATGAGTGAGGAGAAAATTGGAGATGGCAGCGGAGATATTCAGAAGAATATCTGAAGCGACAGGGTATTTCTTCCATGCAGGAATCCAGACCAAAGAAAGTGGCCCCTATCCAGAGAAGGAAAAGGCCTGCCTGCTTCACAAAAAGCGACGATTTAAGACTCATAACGAACACATGGCTGGAGTGCTGAAGGATGACTCTGACATTGCTCCTAGTAAATAGTGAACAGTTTTGTAGTGTGACGAGGTCCCCACACACCAACAGAGGAGGCAAACCAGCTTGAGGAACTGGATTCAGGTCAGCTTCCTCCCCCCACATTCTTGGACTTGGGGGCCTGGAATGACACCTTCCACGTCATTCCAGATTGAAAAAAAAATACTCCTTAAAAAAATAAAAATAGGAGGAGAAGCAAGATGGCGGCGATATAGGCAGACGCGTCCTATGTCTTGTCCCGGAGCAAACGGAGTAAGCAGCTGAAACTAATAACACCCACCCAGAATTGGCAAATTTACTCAGCTGGTGAGACGGTTTGAAGCCGGGAAGGGCAGACCTCCCCTGGAAAGGTTAAAAACCAGGGATCTGGGCAGGAAAGTTTGCCGGACCTGAGCCCAGAGGGTCGGAGGGAGACCGCATGGCAGACAGCCGCGTCTCTTGGGACAGACACAGACCCTGACCGGGGTAAGGAGTTCCGCGGGTTTGCTGGCACCAGGAGATTTGAGATTTGGATTTTGTGATTGCGGAGAACTGAGACTAAAGGGGGCATCCTGAGGAACTGACCGGACCATGCAGTGCCCATAAGAGAGGAGCGTTTCCCAGATCATGCAGTGCTGGTAAGAGAGGAGCATTTCCCAGACCGCAGTTCCAAGCAACAGCAGCCCCCTGATCACCGCAGGCTCCTGATCACCACAGCCTCCTGATCACCACACCCTCTGTCTGTGGAACAGCAGCTGTACGGGAAGCCTCCCCCCACCAGCCAGAAGAGCCAACACAGCTGTGAACAACACCCACCAGAGGAGCTGCTGCCAACTGGAAAGCAGCTGCTACTGCAACCATCTGAGCAGCAACCACAACCCAAGGAGCCCCTGCCACCCAGGGAGCAGCCACTGAACATCTCAACATCTACATATGTCAGCGAGATCAAACATGGGTAGGCAAAGAAACCCCCAAAGGAAAGAAAAGGAGGACTCACCAGAAAAGCAGCTGAGACAGAGATATGCAACATGACGTAAAAAGAATTCAGAATAAGGTTCCTAGAGTACATGCACCAGATGTTCAAGAAGCAAGAAGAAACAGATGAAAAACTCAACTACTTATGCAAGAAGCTAAAAGAAACAGATGAAAAAATCAACAACTTAAGTAAGTCCCAAGAAGACATGAAGAGCGACATAGCTTCAATAAAAAACTCCATTGAAAGTATCAACAGTAGACTGGGAGAAGCGGAGGACCGAATTAGTGAATTAGAAGACAAGGAAGCAAAACACACTCAAACTGTACGGCAAATGGAGAAAAAAATTAAAAGACAGGAGGAGAGCCTAAGGGAGCTTTGGGACAACATGAAACGAAACAACATACAAATAATAGGGGTGCCAGAACAACAGAAAGATGAACATGGACTAGAAAACCTATTCGAAGAAATAATATCAGAAAACTTCCCTGAGGAGGGGAAGAAAAAAGTCACACAAGCCCAGAGTCCCAAACAAGGTGAACCCGAAAAGACCCACACAAAGACACATCATAATTACCATGGCAAATGTTCAGGATAAAGAGAGAATCTTACAGGCTGCAAGAGAGAGACGGAAAGTAACATACAAGGGATCTCCCATTAGATTATCAAATGATTTCTCAACAGAAACACATCAGGCCAGAAAAGAATGGATGGAAATCTACAAAGTGATGCAAAGCAAAGGACTGAATCCAAGAATACTCTATCCAGCAAGGCTATCATTCAAAATTGAAGGGGAAATAAGAAGCTTCACAGACAAAAAAGGGCTAAGGGAGTTTATCACCACCAAGCCAGCCATGCAAGAAATGCTAAAGGGACTGGTGTAAAAAGAAGAAATATCAAGCTCAGAAAGAAAACAGCCACACACACACACAAAAAAAAGAAATGGCTACAAACAAGTACCTTTCAATAATAACTTTAAATGTAAATGGACTAAATGCTCCAACCAAAAGACATCGAGTGGCTGAATGGATAAAAAAACATGACCCATACATCTGCTGTCTACAAGAGACCCACCTCATTAGAAGGGACTCACACAGACTGAAAGTGAAGGGATGGAAAAATATCTTTCACGCAAATGGAAAGGAAAAGAAAGCTGGGGTAGCAATACTTATATCTGACAAAATACATCTCAAAGTGAAGGCCATAACCAGAGATAAGGAAGGCCACTTCATAATATTAAAGGGATCAATACAACAAGAAGATATAACCCTGGTAAACATATATGCACCCAATGCAGGAGCACCCACATACATAAGAAAACTTCTGGAAGATATCAGGAGAGAGATCGACAACAATACAATCATAGTAGGGGACTTTAATACACCACTGACATCACTGGATAAATCCGCTAGACAAAAACTCAGCAAAGAAACAGCAATCCTAAATGACTCACTAGATCAGATGGACTTAATTGACATCTTCAGAACACTTCACCCCACAGCTGCGGAATATACATTCCTCTCAGGTGCTCATGGGACATATTCAAAAATAGACCACATATTGGGTCACAAGCAAAGTCTCCACAAATTCAAGAAGATTGAAATCATAAAAAGCTTCTTTGCAGACCATGATGGCATAATGTTAGAAATAAACTACAATAAAAACAACCCAAAATACTCAAACACTTGGAAGCTGAATAGCATGTTATTAAATATTGATTGGGTTACCGATGACATCAAAGAAGAAATTAAAAACATCCTGGACACTAATGACAATGAAAACACAACAATCCAAAACCTCTGGGACACAATGAAAGCAGTCCTGAGAGGAAAGTTTATAGCTCTACAGGCCTATCTCAAAAAACAAGAAAAAATGGTAGTCAATCATCTAACTCTACAACTCAAAGAATTAGAAAGAGAGCAACAAGAAAACCCCAGAGTGAGCAGAAGGAAGGAGATAATAAAGATTAGAGCAGAAATCAATGAAATAGAGACCAAAAAAACAATACAGAAAATCAATGAAACCAAGAGCTGGTTCTTTGAAAGGATAAACAAGATTGACAAACCCCTAGCCAGGCTCACCAAGAAGCAAAGAGAGAGGTCCCAAATAAACCAAATCAGAAATGATAGAGGCGAAATAACAACAGACCCCACAGAAATACAAATGATTGTTAAACAATACTACGGGCAACTCTACTCCAACAAACTAGACAACCTGGAGGAAATGGACAAATTCCTAGAAAAATACAACATTCCAAAACTCAATCAGGAAGAATCTAAAAACCTCAATAGGCCAATAACTATGGAAGAAATTGAAGCAGTCATCAGAAAGCTTCCAGCAAACAAAAGCCCAGGGCCAGACGGCTTCACAGGGGAGTTCTACCAAACATTCAAGGAAGAACTAAAACCTACCCTTCTCAGACTACTACAAAAAATTCAAGAGGAAGGAACACTTCCAAGCTCATTCTATGAAGCCAGCATCACCCTAATACCAAAACCAGGTAAAGACATCACAATGAAAGAGAATTACAGGCCAATATCCCTCATGAACATAGATGCCAAAATCCTCAACAAAATCTTAGCAAATCGGATCCAGCAGTACATCAGAAGGATCATACACCATGATCAAGTAGGATTTATCCCAGAGATGCAAGGATGGTACAACATCCGTAAATCAATAAATGTGATACATCACATAAACAAATTGAAAGAAAAAAACCACATGGTCATATCAATTGATGCAGAAAAAGCATTCGACAAAATCCAACACCCATTTTTGATAAAAACTCTCAGAAAGGTGGGAATAGAAGGATCATACCTCAACATAATAAAAGCCATATATGACAGGCCCACAGCCAACATCATACTCAATGGACAAAAACTAACACCATTTCCCCTAAGAACAGGAACAAGACAGGGATGCCCACTCTCACCACTCCTGTTCAACATAGTACTGGACGTATTAGCCATTGCAATTAGGCAAGAAGAAGAAATAAAAGGCATCCAAATTGGAAAAGAGGAAGTAAAACTGTCCTTATTTGCAGATGACGTGATATTATACATACAAAACCCTAGAGACTCCATCAAAAAGCTACTAGACTTAATACATGAATTTGGCAATGTAGCAGGATACAAAATTAACCCCAAGAAATCTGAGGCATTTCTATACACCAATAGTGAACTTTCAGAAAGGGAGATCAGAAAAACAATCCCATTTACCATCGCACCAAAAAAATTAAGATACCTAGGAATAAACTTAACTAAAGAGGTTAAAGACCTCTACTCAGAAAACTACAGGATGTTGAAAAAAGAGATAGAGGAAGACATAAACAGATGGAAGAACATACCATGTTCTTGGATTGGTAGAATTAACATCATTAAAATGTCCATACTACCCAAAGCAATCTATACATTCAACGCACTTCCCATTAAAATACCAATGGCCTTCTTCAAAGATCTAGAACGAACTCTCCAAAAATTCATCTGGAATAAAAAAAGACCCCGAATAGCTGCAACGATCCTGAGAAAGAACAAAGTAGGTGGGATCTCAATGCCAGATATCAAGCTGTATTACAAAGCCACTGTTCTCAAAACTGCCTGGTACTGGCACAAGAACAGACATATAGATCAGTGGAATAGAATAGAGAGTCCAGAAATTAGCCCGAACCAATATGCTCAATTAATTTTTGACAAAGGAGGCATGAACATACAATGGAGCCAAGATAGTCTCTTCAATAAATGGTGTTGGGAAAATTGGACAGACATATGCAAGAAAATGAAACTAGACCACCAACTTACACCATACATAAGAATAAACTCAAAATGGATAAAGGACTTAAATGTACGACAGGAAACCATAAAAATTCTAGAAGAATACAAAGGCAACAAAATCTCAGACATATGCCAAAGCAATTTCTTCACTGATACAGCTCCTAGGGCAGTTGAAACTAAAGAGAAAATGAACAAATGGGACTACATCAAAATAAAAAGCTTCTGCACAGCAAAAGAAACCATCAACAAAACAACAAGAAAACCCACCTCGTGGGAAAACATATTTGCCAACGTCATATCTGATAAGGGCTTAATCTCCAAAATTTATAGGGAACTCATACAACTTAACAAAAAGAAGATAAACAATCCAATCAAAAAATGGGCAAAGGATCTAAATAGACACCTTTCAAAAGAGGACATTCAGAAAGCCAAGAGACATATGAAAACATGCTCAAAGTCACTAATCATCCGAGAGATGCAAATCAAAACAACAATGAGGTACCATCTCACACCTGTCAGAATGGCCATCATCAACAAATCAACAAACGACAAGTGCTGGAGAGGATGTGGAGAAAAAGGAACACTTGTGCACTGCTGGTGGGAATGCAGACTGGTGCAGCCACTATGGAAGACAGTATGGAGGTTCCTCAAAAAATTGGAAATGGAACTCCCATTTGACCCTGTGATCCCACTTCTAGGAATATATCCCAAGAAACCAGAAACACCAATCAGAAAGGATATATGCACCCAGATGTTCATAGCAGCACAATTTACCATAGCTAAGATCTGGAAACAGCCTAAGTGCCCATCAGTAGATGAATGGATTAGAAAACTGTGGTACATCTACACGATGGAATCCTATGCTGCTGTTAAAAGGAAGGAACTCTTACCATTTGCAACAGCATGGATGGAACTGGAGAGCATTATGCTAAGTGAAACAAGCCAGTCAATGAAGGAAAAATACCACATGATCTCATTCTTTCATGGATAATTAAGACCATTACAAACTTTTGAACAATAATAAATACAGTGGCAGAGCTGCCTCAAACCGATTGTCGGACTTCAGTGGTAAGGCCAGGGAGGGTTGGGGGACAGGAGGGAGGGGAGTAAGAGATCAACTGAAGGACTTATATGCATCCATATAACCATAACTAATGAACATAAGACACTGGGGGGTAAGGGAGGGCAGGGGCTTGTCAAGGGTGGGGGGGGAAAAAGGACACATATGTAATACCCTTTGTAATGCTTTAAGCAATAAAAAAATAATAATAATAAATAAATAAATAAAAATAATAAAAATTAAAAAACCTCCTCAGAAAACACGTTGATCCGGCCTTTCAACTTTCTGAGGTTTCAGCAAGCCCAGATGGTCAGGCCCGGACTTGGTCTCTGGGCCAGGGCCTGACCATCCATCCATCCAGAGAGTGAGCGGGGTGGGGAGGTGAGGGGTTGGGAGGGTCGACAAGATGGCCCGAACCAGACATAGTCTTTGTGGATTACAGAGATTGGGTTAGCTGGGGCCGTGGCCTGGGCCAAAGATCCCGGCCCTTCCTCTGCTTGTCGAGAAGCGTCAATGCAAGAGCCCCCTCTTGCAGCCTCCTCTGGGGAAGGCAGAGCCAGGTGACTGGACTTCCCCAGTTCTGGCTAGACCCGAGGGGGCTCTGTCTTCGAGAAGGCAGGGGATGAAGGGTGCTCATGGATGCCGATGGACCATTCAAAGCCAGAAGTGTCCGTGCGTGACTGCGGATGTATACGCACAGACGCACGTCCGCGCACACACACACACTCCCAAACGCACACCCACACCCACACACCTAGTCCCCCCCCCACACACCCTCCACACACACCGGAGCACAAGTTCCTCTGACAACATATCTGCTGAGTGATGCGCGCCTAGGAGATTTACTGTGGCTTTTTTCAATGTGGATTGTGCTGGGCCCACCGGAGCCTAAGTAGGTATTGTCCCCTCTTCAACCCAGAAAATGGCGATGCCTCTCCGCAAGGCCTGGAGGTGGAGCCCTGAGGCCTTCTTGTGCACCTGCCCCATCTCCCAAGCTCACCCCAAGCCCGGGAATCTATTCAGCGGGCCAGTGGTGCCCTCTACTGGTCCTGGAGGGTCAATGCAAGCCTCCTCTTCACCCCCACCCCCACCTCCTTCCTCAGCTTTCTCTGGGAAAGACAGAGCCAGGTGTCTGGACCTCCCTGGTGTTTATAAACCCCAGGGCTGGGGGAAGTTCCAGCCCTGGTCGCTGTCTGCAAGAAGGCAGGTGTGTGTGTGTGTGTGTGTGTGTGTGTGTGTGTGTGTGTGTGTGTGTGGTGCAGGAGGGGGGACGGGGCAGGGGCAGAAGAGGGGTGCTCACAGATGTCATTCCACAATGGAAATCCACCAGTTTGCCTGAGTGACCGCGGATACACACACACACACACACACACACACGGAGCACAATGTCGGGCACCGAGATTTCTGCTGAGTGACCCGCCTCTAGGAGATTCATTGTGGCTTTTTGCCGGGTGGCTCAGGCCTGTGGATCATATTTGAGGCTCAGCTGAAATTCTGATCACACCTACAGTACAACTGACCTCCTTGGCTTCAATGGTTTTGAAAAACAGACGTCAAAGGGCACATCTGAAGGACAGCATCCTATTCATCTCTTAGAATCGCCATGTCCTTCTGCCACCAAAGAGGTGGGTTACAAGAACAGAGAGGAATTCCCTGAGAGTCCGTGTGCCAGGAGTCACAAATCAAGGTGCCACCGGGACCCCTTCTCATCTGGGGGCTCTGGGGAGCATCTCGCCTGCCTCCACCAGCTGCTGGTGGCCCCTGGCATCCTGGTCTCAGAGCTAATATACAAAACCATACATATTTTGTTCACCTCAACTTCAGCCTCTGCCTCCCATGACCTCCAAGGCCTGCTTCATTCATTGTGTTTGAGTCTCGGGTCTCTCCCCTCCCATAGCCATCACTCCCTGCTGCCCCCTCCTTTTGAGGAATGAATACCAGGCATCACAACCACGAACAGGAGAATGTGAGTGAGAGAGAGAGGGGGGGGAAACAGTGATGTGAGAGAAACATGGATTGGTTGCCTCCCACATGCACCCTGCCCAGAGTCAGGATAGAACCTGGTATGTGAAACCACGTATGTGCCCTTGACCAGGAATCTCTTGACCCAGAATGGAGCCCTCAGCTTTCCATTGCATGACATGACCTCTCACCTACTGAGCCACACCAGAAAGGCTCCGTTTGTCTTTCAAATGGATCTTCGCATCTATTTATCTTGAATAGATTATGGCCAGTTAAGTGTGCTTGCAATGTTATGGCTTTCTGAGTTTTTTGGAATCCTCTGTTCCTCTTATATTTTCCTGCTCTCTTGTCTTGTATGTTGAGGGCTCTCTGTAGTGCTATGTTTGAATTCCTTTCGTTCATTTCTCCAGTGTCTCCTGTAGACACATACACACGGGGGCAGTAGAAAGCACGAGGTCCGCTAACAAGATATCTGCTGAGTGACGGGCGCCTAGGAGATTTTTTCCTTGTGGATTGTCCTGGGCCCACCGGAGTCCAGGTGTGTGGTTACCAGCATTCTTGACCTAGGACAAATGAACAGCCTCTCCATACATTGGAGGTTGAAAAACCAAGATAAACACACACACACACACACACACACACACACACCAGACCACCCCGAAGGTAAAGCCCTACCTCACACCACACACCATCACTGCTAGATGTGTTCAAGGACAGTTGACAACCTGGATAGCAGAGACAGTGAACAGGGCTTTTATAGGGTTGTATGTCAATTTTCAAATGAAGCACATGGTTAAGATTATTTTTAACTTTTATTAATAAATTCATGAGGCTTGAGGGCATCCATTTGCTATGGATAGAAAGGACAGGCAGATATGTGACAGGCAATGATAAGCACTGAAATAGTCCTTAAAATCCAGAAATTCTACTGATAAAAAAAAATACAAATGGGACCGATGTTTGTAACCATTCATTGCTGAGAAATAGAGTCAATTGCAATGAATGAAGAGAAATGAGCAAAGAAATAATAAAATAACAAAAAATAAAATACCCCCCCCCCCCAAACACACACACACACACACTCTTCACAGGTCCCGGCTCCGAGGAGCCCGCACTAGAGGCGACGGTCAAGCACACCAAGCATCGCAGCCACGTTCAAGAGAACCTTTCCTTGAGATGCTTTTGGTGAATGCCACCTGAAGGGCGTGTCCTGTGGGGGATCTAGCCTGGGGCATGAGCGCCCCCACCCTAAACTTGACTCTCAACCGGTGACAAAGCTTCAGTTCTGGGGCCGGCTGATTGGTGGGTCTCTGGCTCCACCCACCACATTCCCAGGCTATAAAAGGGAGCATGGGTAAGCTGCACCGCCCCTCCCCCCCCCCACACACACACACACGCCGCCCCGACCCCCTCCCCAGCCGAGGGAGATGGGGAAGGGAGAGCGACATGGGGAGGAGAAAGCTGGAGGCCAGGGCGCCAGAGGGGAAGGGCAGCGGGGGTAGGTCCCGGCGTGGGGGGGGAGGGGGGCTGCATCGCCTAGCCCAGCCAAGGTGCGCGCCCAGCCCTGCTTCAGGTCCCAGCAAGACCAACTCAGCCCTTAGGGCCAATCCTTATCCCGAAGTTCCGGATCCTGCTTGCTGACTTCCCTTACCTACATTGTTCCAACATGCCAGAGGCTGTTCACCTTGGAGACCTGCTGAGGATATGGGTACGGCCCGGAGCGAGATTAACACCCTCTCCCCCGATTTTCCAGGGTCAGCGAGAGCTCACTGGACGCCGCCGGAACCGACGCTTTCCAAGGCAAGGGCCCATCTCTTGGGGCGAACCAATTTCAGGACGCCCTGCCCTTCACAAAGAAAAGAGAACTCTCCCCGGGGCGGCGGCCGGCTTCTCTGGGACCGGTTGTGTTACCGCACTGGAAGCTTCTCGGCGCCCGTCTCCGCCACTCCGGACTCGGGGTTCTGAACTCAACTCCCTTTCGATCGGCTGAGGGCAATGGCAGCCATCACCGGTCCCTTTGGAACGATGTTCGCCCATCTCTCAGGACCGACTGACCCATGATCAACTTCTGTTCACATGGAACCCTTTTCCACTTCGGCCTTCTAAGTTCTCCTTTGAATTTTTGCTACTACCACCAAGATCTGCACCTGCAGCTGCTCCACCTGGGCCTGTGCCCTAGGCTTCAAGGCTCACCGAAGGGGGCCCTCCTACTCGGAATGAGTTTTTTTGTTTGTTTGTTTGTTTGTTTTTCCTACGCCCCTTTCTGTTAATTATGGCCAAGGTGAAAACAGCAACCAGTAAAATGTATCCCCAAAATGACTCGGTACAAAACAGGTCTTTTTCAGAAATATTTAATAAAATAAAAGTTAATGAAAAATCTTTAAATGAGTTTTAAATCCTATTTCAAAACAGAAGAATCAACTCCATCATTGGCCACAGGTCCCTGGCCATCCTCCCACACACTGACTTGCTGGTGCTTTATCTGGTGTCCATCATCGCATTGTAATCGTCCAGCAGGGCGTCCATCTCCACGCCATCCATTTGGCCGTCTAAATCCTCAGTGTCCCTCATAGCGTTGTAAGTGTCCAGTAGGGTGTCCAACTCAGGGGTGTCCCTCATCGCACTGTCAGTGTCCAGCTGGGAGTCCAACTCCTCAGTGACCCTCATGGAGCTGTAAGCGACCTTCTGGGCGTCCAACTCCTCGTTGTCCCTCATCCCACTGTAAGCGTCCAGCTGGGCATCCAACTGCTCGGTGCCCCTCAAGGAGTTGTCAGTGTCCTTCTGGGAGTTCAACTACTTGGTGCCCCTCATCACACTGTAAGCGTCCAGCTTGGCGTCCATCTGTTTGGTGTCCCTCATCGAGTTGTAAGCATCCTACTTGGCGTCCAACTGCTTGGTGGCCCGCATCACTTTGTAATTGTCCAGCTGGGCGTTCAACTTATCGGTGCCCCTCTTCGAGTTTTCAGCGTCCTACTGGGCATCCAACTGCTCCGGTGCCCCTCATCGCACTGTAAGCATACTGCTTGGCGTCCAACTGCTCGGTGCCCTCATAGCGCTGTAAGCATCCAGCTGGGAATCCAACTTTTTGGTGTCCCTCATCAGGCTGTAAGCATCCTTCTGAGCGTCCAAATGCTTGGTGCCCCACATCGAGTTGTAAGCGTCCAAATCGGCGTCCAACTCCTCCGCTGAGATCTGTCACTTTCAATTGCGGCCAGTGTGCCTGCCTGTTCGCCCGTTGCCTCCCCAGGCGCCCCTCCGAGTGCTGCCGCTGAAGCCTCCAGATCCTCGGTTTGTAGTCACCCAGCCTCTGTTGACACTCTGTACTGCCCTGGGCTGCGTGTCTATCTGTGAGATGAGGATCTGGATGTTGAGGGGACAGCCATCCAAAGGGACGCCGTTGTACTGTTTCATGGCATCCAGGGCGTCTGCCTTCCGCTCAAAGTGCACGTGGGCTGTTCCCAGGCTGTGGCCAGAGCGGTGGTAATGGACACCGGCCTTCTTCAGAGGCCCGAACTCCGCAAACAGCTGCTGGATGTCCACGTCAGACACTCCGAAGTCCAGGTTGGACAGCAGCAGCTTCCCCCCGGTCATCAGGCCGGCGCCCCTGCCGAAGGCCTTGTGGAAGCGGTCGTGTTGCCACTCCTACGGAAGCTGTGTCGGCCTGCTGTAGGGTGCCGGCTGGTTCCTGCCTCGGCCGAGGGCAGCCTGGTTCCGGAACGGCCCGCCGCCTCTGCGCTCTGGTGCGGAGGCCTGCACTCCACAACCCCGGCCTCCCTGGGAGGTGGCCGGGCCTCGGTCCGGCCTAGGTCCTTGCCCCCGCCCCCGCCGCAGCCACGGCCCCGGCCAGGGCAGGCCCGCTGGCTCCAGTCCAGCCTAATGTCATCCAGTGACATGTGGATTTTGTAGGCCATGGTGGGGCCCGAATCGGCCTCGGATTGAGCCCCTGTGGAGGCACGCAGGTCTTCACTTCCTGCACAACACCAGAGCTGTTCCTGGGCTGGCACCAGATAAGCAAAGCCGGTTAGGGTGGGTCACATATCTTTGTACTAGTGAATGACAAGAGGTAAATAGTCACTTCCCTTTTTTCCAGTGCCCTTGAGGCACAACCAAGAGTCCCAGGGAAGAGACCACAAATTCCCTCATTGTTACTGTTATCATGTTAATTTTTGACCACTCACTATCATTTTACAGCTTACCAACCCCCAGCCTCCTCCCCTTTGCTTTCTCCCACCTCCCTCATCTATCATCACTGGATTTCATGGAAACCCACTGGTCAATAGCAGGAAAGAGTGTAGCAGTGTTTGAAACCACTTACAAGTCTCATCCTTGGATGGTGATTTATAAAAATAGGTCAAAGACATGCTTGTGGACTTCGGGCTTTGCTGTGCTGTGTATCTGTGCAGAGGCCGGCTGATTTTAAACTCCTATGTGATGACTTAAGTTTATCCTTCAGCCCTGGTCTAGCCTCCGGACTTTGTTATCTAGGCCTTGGAAAGGCCTCCTCCCTGCCTTGAAAAGAATAGATTTTTAATTCCTTAAGATTCTGCTTCCCAGCAGTAGCTGACAGTCTGGTTCAAATAAATTCATCACAGAAATTATTTACAGGTTTGAGTGTTTCTCAGGTTAATGGTATGAAACTCCAAGAAAACACACACACACCACACAAACCACACACACACACACACACACACACATACATACAAGTTTTTCAAGTGTACAACTCAACAAAACATCACCTGAATACAGCGCCCAAAGTATAAAGCCTCTTTCTGTCACCATTTTCCTCCCCCACCTCCCCCCCCCCGGTTTCTTTCTATTTGGCTTTCTTTTATGTTCCCCCCTTCCACTACCACCCACCACCCCAAATCTATTTTTTTCAACATAGGGATGGGGCATTTCCAAGGCATACAAACAAGGCAACAAAGCCAGGAAGCCATAGAGGCAATAAACACTAACATGGACCACATCTGCCACTGCCTATGTATATATATATAGTCACAAGAAAGCCCAAAGACAGCAAGCAGGTGGGTGTGGGGAACATTCGTACAATGTCATGTGGTTGTGGATTTTAGCGTGACTCACCTGACAAATGACAAGAAAGTGTTGGGGTGGAGCGGGAGCACACTGTAGTATGTGTGTTTGAAGTGAGGTAAATCTGGATGAGGCCTTGTCCATGAAATGTACAAAATCAATCAATTTGGCCCTGGACCGGTGGCTCAGTTGGCTAGAGCGTCTTCCCTTATGCCACTGTTTGTGGGTTCAATCCCCAATCAGGGCACAGACAGGAAGCAACAGAGCCCTGGCTGGTGTGGCTCAGTTGGTTGAGCATCATCTCGTGCATTGAAAGGTCACCGATTCCTTTCCAGATTGGGGCACATGCCCAGATTTCAGGTTCATTTCCCAGCTGGAGTATGTATTGGAGGCAACTGATAGGTATTTCTCTCTCTCTCTCTCTCTCTCTCTCTCTCTCTCTCTCCTTCCCTCCCTCCCTCCCTCCCTCCCTAAAATCAATAATACACACACACACACACACATATATATATATATATTTGTTGCTGTTAATCCTCACCCGAGGATATTTTTCCATTGATTTTTAGGGAGAGTGGAGGAGACAGGGCAAGACAGAGGGAAACATCGATGTGAGAGAAACACGTCAATTGGTTGCCTCCGACCAGGGCCAGGGCCCAAAGAACCTGCCACCAAGGCCCATGACCTTGGCCTGAATCGGACCCAGGACCCTTTGGTCCACAGGCTGGCCAACGCTCAATGCACTGAATCAAACAGGCTAGGGGAAAATATAAATATACATATATATGCAGTACCCAGCCACGCATTGCTGTGGCTCAGTCTGGTTAAATGGAAAAGAAAGAAAAGAGAAAGCACACGTTTCTAATACGCTTAATTTCACAATGCCTGTGGGTATGCAACATTTTGTGTTGTTCCATTGTCTGTGCAGATATAGAGATTGTCTCGTTTGCCGACTCTAGAACACGCAACATATAATTGTCCATGTGAGAAGCAATCCACGTCTAGATCTAAACCGCACAATTCTAATGATTGGCCCTGAGCTTTGTTGATGGTGATTGCAAACGCCAATAGAATCGGGAATTGCAATCTCTTAAATTGAAATGGCATATCCGATGGAATCACAGGAATTCGAGGAATGAGGACATCTTCACCTTTGAAAGGTCCTGTCAAGATTGTTGCTTCTATGACATTGCTCATTAATTTTTTTACTGCAAGCCGCGTGCCTGTCAAAGCTCGGGCTGGTTGACATTTCACAACATGGTAATTGGCGCGCCGATTTTCAATTGCAGTACATGCGGTGGCATCCCTGGCAGATCGGGTGAATTCAAAAATTCTGTTGGATAATTAACCGCTTCATCTGCTTCCACAAGAGTGTCGACGGACTTGTGTGTGACTGCCTCGCTTTGAATGTTAGACTGAATGATATTGTTAAGTCCATAGACGTCTTTGTTCTTGGCCGTAAGAATAGCTCGTTCACTCAGCCAATCGTGATTCTTACAATTGCTTTGAATATTGGGAAATACTTTTTCAACCAATTCTTCTTTTGACGTCACTAAATTGCAGAAGTTATGATGCAATGCAATTCGTCCTGAGGTCAGATCAACCGGCACCTTTCCGTTCCCAATTCCCAGCAATTGATGTGAGAATATCTCAGCTGATGGATCGTTTTGCAGCTGGACATGCATATTTGTGGTTAATTTTATCTGCAATTTATAATTGTAAACAGAAACATTGAAATGGAATCGTAAAATATTTAGTATAGCGTGTGTTGCTTTTACGTCCAACAGATGGCTCTGTTTTTTAAAAAAAACATGTTTTTACCTGTCACAGGTGTGACATCTATTTAATAATAGGTATATAGGTATATAGAAACACGCGAGTATTCGAATGCAACGTTGTGCCAAAATTTCAAAGCAATTGGTGAAGAACTTTCAGAGATTTAAGATTTTGAACAAACGAACATTTGCATTTTTATTTATATATATTTAAAAGCTACCGACGAATGAATAAACAACTTCTCTTTCTCCCTCCCTCTTCCTCCCCCTTCCTCTCCTCCCTTCCACTCTCTCTTATTTTCCCCACTCTCTCAAAAACAAACAAACAAACAAAAAATCTAGCCCTAGCTGGTTTGGCTCAGTGGATAGAGCCAAAAGGTCCCAGTTTCGATTCCTGTCGAGGGCACATGCCCGGGATTAGGGCTCAATCCCCAGTACGGGGTGTGTAAGAGGCAGCCGATCCATGATCCTCTTTTATCGTGGATGTTTCAATCTCTCCCTCTCCCTTCCTCTCTGAAATCAATAAAAAATATATATTTTAAAGAACACATCAAGCCCTAGCCGGTTTGGCTCAGCGGATAGAGCATCAGCCTGCGGACTGAAGGGTCTTGGGTTCCATTCTGGCCAAGGGCACATGCTCGGGTTGCATGCTCAATCCCCAGAAGGGGACGTGCAAGAGGCAGCCGATCCATGTTCCTCTCTCATCATGGATGTTTCAGTCTCTCTACCTCTCCCTTCCTCTCTAAAATCAACAAAGAAATACATTTAAAAAAAATACATCCGGAATCAGTGTAGGGCAGTGTTTGACAACACTTGGGAATCACTGCTAAAGAGCGATACACTGTAGAACAGTATTTGACACCACTTGGGATTCACTTCTAAAAGGCTGGAAACTTGCCGAAACCGGTTTGGCTCAGTGGATAGAGCGTCGCCCTGCGGACTCAAGGGTCCCAGGTTCGATTCCGGTCAAGGGCATGTACCCGGGTTGCCGGCACATCCCCAGTGGGAGATGTGCAGGAGGCAGTTGATTGATGTTTCTCTCTCATCGATGTTTCTAACTCTCTATCTCTCTCCCTTCCTCTCTGTAAAAATTCAATAAAATATATTTTTTTAAAAAATTTTTTTAAAAGGCTGGAAACTATATGAAAGTGTTTGAAAGCACTTTGAAATCACTGATCAACATCACAAACTGTGCAGAACAGCGTCTGGCAAAACTTGGGAATCACTGCTAAAGTGCAGTCAGTACACTGACAAATGGTAGAAAACGGTGCAAAAGTGTTTGAAAACACTTGGAAGTCACTGGTAGTGTTCTAAGATGCCAGAGAGGAAAATGTCACCGAGGCCAAAATCTTATCTCCACCTTCTTAGGGTTTGTGGAGGAGGCGGCCCTGAACAATTCACCTGACACACCGGAGGGGGGGGGGCAGGGAGACATGAGGGCAACGTTTTCTTTCCCTCAAGTGTCTGATGTGACAAGGGGAGCACTCCTAAGGAGACCGTGGAAGAGCCGCATCCACGCTTTTTCAGACTGGGTTGAAAAGAGAGGGGCGATTGTGGGCAAGCCACTTAGTAGGCGGGGAGGCGAAAGGAGAGATGAGGGAGGCCCGTTCCTACAGATTCCTCTGCCTCTCAGCTGGTTTCCTGCCTAAAGTGCAAAAAACAAGTCCCCGTGTGCGCTCGTCGCCGTCTCTCCCCCCACCCCCACCCCCTCCATCTTTACGTCCAGTTGGAGTCTTTTTTGCCATCTGGCCACTTTGGAATATTGTCTCTGGCTCGCCTGAGCGGCTGCGGGGGCGGCATAGTCACTTCAGGAAGGAAGGGAGAAGATCGGGTTGGTTCCAGGCACCGAATTGTGGCAGAGGCGGGTGGGCGGGGGGGGGGGGGGACGGGGGGACGGACAGGAGTCATTCGCTGAGCGGGCCCCCAACGTATTTCTAAGACAGTGAGTGACTCTGGTAAGGGCATGCGGTAGGAGGAGAGCAGCTGGAGTTCTGTTTGTTGGCTGGGGGCTTGCAGGGGATGGGGAGGGCCTGGGGTCCGTTTGCTCCTTTGTTGATGTCATTTTCTTTCTTCTTTCTTTCTTTCTTTTTCTTTCTTTCTTTCTTTCTTTCTTTCTTTCCTTTTTTTCTTTCTTTCTTTCTTTCTTTCTTTCTTTCTTTCTTTCTTTCTTTCTTTCTTTCTTCTTTCTTTCTCTTTCTCTTTTTTAAAACAAAGGTGAAGAACTCTTCGGGTGGAGGTATTTCTGCAAGGAAGTCTGGCAGGACAGGACATGGGGGTATGCGGGCCAGGCCAGTCCATTGACCAGAAAACGCAAAGGATCTGTAGTGAGTCTGACTAGCGCCCTTCCTTAAGAAACAGGAAGACAGGGGAGTTTCTCTCAGGGTCCCTCCCTCTCCCCTCCCCCCCCCACCCCCGCCACACACACACACACACACACACACACACACACTCACACACACTCACACTCACACACAGTGGCACCCGAGTAGCAAGAGGTTTCCAGAATGAACTGAATTCCAGGGCCTAGCCAGGCAGCCACGCCGCACCAAGGGAAAGACCTTATAAAAACGGCCGCCAGGTGGCGCGCGAACACCAGCGAGAACATCAGTGGGGCGGCTCCGGGGCCGTGGGCCCAGGCCCGGCCTGGGCGGGAGCCCTGCCGCCCGCTGTGTGTGTGTTTGGGGGGAGGAGGGGGGTAGGGGGCAAGGGTGGCCGATCTCCTCCCCGCGCCCACCTCTCCAGTGGGACCGTGTCGGCCAGGGCCCTGGCGGGGCTGCGGGGCGGGGCGGGGCTCCACCACCTGGGGTTTGCCCAGGAAGGCCCCCGCGCGCGCGCGCGCGCGCACACACACACACACACACACACACACACACACGGCCTGGCAGCGGAGGGGGGACTGGAAAAGTTTTTTGGGGGGTGGGGCCTGACAGAGGACCGAGAGGACATACCCAGAACACTTTTTGCGGGCCAGGGACCTTTAAAACCTTAACGGGTGGGGGGTGTGGGGGGGGGTTGGGGGTGGGGGTGGGGGGTGTGGGGGGGGTTGGGGGTGTGGGGGGTGTGGGGGGGTTGGGGGGGGGGGTGTCACGACTCTAAAGGCGGCGAGTATTCAAGGGGCAACCACGGAGGAATCATTTTCTCTGTTTCCTTTCAGTTATTATTTTTTTTTCGGAATTGAATTTATTGGGGGACACATCGGTGAATAAAATGAAATGAAATGCAATAGGATAAAATGAAAGGCCTGGCCTTGTAAACTCAGACACCTCAAGTGACCACCCAGGATGTTCTGAATTAAAAAAAAAAAACTTGTTAAAGTGGAAAGCAGTGTATAGTGAGTGGGCAGTCACACCCTAGGCCCGGTATCTCCCCTGAGGGAGATCACCTTTGAACTTCCTGGCATCTGAGCCTATTGTCTTTCTATGCCTCTAGGTCCTAGAGTCTAGGATCACATGTCTTTGGAGTAGTGAATGTCCCGGTATCTAGTCACTTTCCTTTTCCCAGTGCCCTCAGGGCATAGCCCAGGGTCCCAGGGTAGAGACCACAAATTCCCTCATTGCTACTGTTGTATATTTTTTTTAAAAGCTAATACATAAGAAGCTTTGCATTGTGTGTGCTAGGGTGAGGGACTGGGGACTGCGGCATGGAAGGGTAACGGAATGTGGGAGGAGGAGGGACTGCGGCCTGGAAAAGGTTACCGATTGTGTCAATGTCAGGAACCGTGGCAGAGAAAAATTGCTGGATTGTCTTAGAAAACAATGTGTTATGATTAAATCCAGCCAGGTGTGACTGTTTACCTCCCCTCCCTTCTCATGAACTTTTTGTGAACTTCTAATGAAATGCTTTGTATTTTTTTTAACACTGTTTTGCTATAAAGGATCATACTGCACCCTTGATCTCTGCCACATGCTCCGAATCTCCCAGAGGGGGAGATAGGTGCTGGGGTCCGCTGGCCAGCTTAATAACAGGCTTTTAAATTTAGATTCTGAGTCGGTGGTCTATCTCGTTGAGCCAACCCATAACATTGTGGATGAAAAGGGGCCACATGCTAACCTGACCCACTCGGGAGAGGCCTGGCCTTGCAAACACAGACACCTCAAGTGACCACCCAGGATGTTCTGAATTTAAAAAAAAAAAAACTTGTTAAAGTAGAAAGCAGTGTATAGTGAGTGGGCAGTCACGCCCTAGGCCCTAGGCCCGGTATCTCCCCTGAGAGATATCACCTTTGAACTTACAGGCATCTGAGCCTATTGTCTTTCTATGCCTCTAGGTCCTAGAGTCTAGGATCACATGTCTTTGGAGTAGTGAATGTCCCGGTATCTAGTCACTTTCCTTTTCCCAGTGCCCTCAGGGCACAGCCCAGGGTCCCAGGGTAGAGACCACAAATTCCCTCATTGCTACTGTTGTATATTTTTTTAAAAGCTAGGGAAGAATGAATAAACAAGTGGAAAAACAATTCTCTCTCTCTCTCTCTCTCTCTCTCTCTCTCTCTCTCCCCTCCCTGCCCCCTCCCTCTCCCTTTCACTCTCTCTTTAAACAACAATAACAACAACAACAACAACAAAAGGCCCTAGCCGGTTTGGCTCAGTGGATAGAGCATCAGCCTGTGGACCGCGAAGCGTCCCGGGTTCGATTCCAGTCAAGGGCACATGCCTGGGTTGTGGGCTCGATCCCCAGTGTGGGGTGTGCAGGAGGAAGCTGACCGGTGATTCTCTCTCTCTCTCTCACCATGGATGTTCTAGCACTCTCTCCCTCTCCCTTCCTCTCTGAAATCAATAAAGATATATATTTTTAAAAAAAACACAACCACAAATGTATTATTCCACCTTTATGTAGTAAAAAGTGTGCTTGGACGATGTTTTGTATTTCCTGTTATTAAAACAGTGAACTTAAAAGGGGGGGGGAGGTGGGGAGGACGATAAAAGGGAAGGGTTGACCTTGTTGTAATGTACCCCACGAATCACAGAAGGACGCCTCAAGAAGTCGAATTAAAGAGTCACATTTACTGCAATCCGGGACTATGAGGGGACATTCCCAAATCTCATAGCAATAAGATGGTGGCAAAACCAGACTTATATAGGCAAAAATTTCAAAGGTATTGATTACATCACAGGGTTTGGAATGAGGCACCTGGCTCGCAAAAAAGCAGATTACAGAAGCAGAATTAAGCATGTTAATTACAGTTTCAGGTCTCCGGGTCACTGAATTGACAGAAATACATTATCTAGAGCCATCGAGGCAATTTAGAGTAATTGCACTGTCCTGGTCTTAGGACCACTGAGTCAACTGGAACGCACCACCTGTGGCCACTAAAACAATTTAGGGTAATTGTGCTGTCCTGTTTCCCAGGTACAGAAGAATGTGCTTCGATAACCAGTAAGATCACAATCAATGGGATAGCCATTCAATCAATAATGCATTCAATCGAATGGGATGATTTATACAATTCAGAAAATCAAAATAACCCGTCCATTGTTAAACAAAGCAAATAGGTACCAGACTTCACCTTAGCTGTTTCAAAATGGTGGTTGCCAAGTCACTGGAGCTAAAATGGCGGTTGCCTAAACAACCTTTTTAAAATATATATATATTTTTATTGATTTCAGAGAGGAAGGGAGAGGGGGAGAGAGAGCTAGAAACATCCACGATGAGAGAGAATCATGGCTCGGCTGTCTCTTGCATGCCCCCTTCTGGGGATCGAGCCCACAACCCGGACCCTTCGGTCCACTGCTGGGAAGAAGATTCTCAACATATTGGGATAATGCTCTGTAGAATGGAAGGTGTGTGTGTGTGTGTGTGTGTGTGTGTGTGTGTGTGTGTGTTTTAACCTTGTTGTATACATGACAAGCAAAAGAGGAGATGTAAGTGGGTTACATGAACTCCGTTGGTGATAGATGAGGGAGGCAAGAGAAAGCAAAGCAGGGTGGGGAGGGGAGGGAAACCTCTGGGATTGGATAAAAATCAAAGTAAAATGATAGACACATACTTCTTCATACTTCTCTTACTTAGGTTGGCGTAGGATAGTTAATGGCCAGCAATTTACTCAATAACAATGAGGGGATTTGAAAAGGAAAATTACACCCTAGCTGGTTTGGCTCAGCGGAGATAGAGTGTCGGCCTGCGTGCTAAAGGGTCCTAGGTTCGATTCGGGCCAAGGGCACATGCCCGGGTTGCGGGCTGGATCCCCAGAGCCCCCCCACCCCCCAGTAGGGGGTGTGCAGGAGGCAGTTGATCCATGATTCTCTGTCATCATTGATCTCTCTCTCTCTCTCTCTCTCTCTCTCTCTCTCTTCCTCTTTGAAATCAATGAAAGCACACACACACACAAAAAAAAGCTCTGACCAGTTTGGCTCAGTGGATAGAGTGTCAGCCTGCGGACTCAAGGGTCCCGGGTTTGATTCCAGTCAAGGGCATGTACCTTGGTTGCAGGCACATCCCCAGTGGGGGGTATGCAGGAGGCAGCTGATGGATGTTTCTCTCTCATCGATGTTTCTAACTCTCTATCCCTCTCCCTTCCTGTCTGTAAAAATTCAATAAAATATATATTTTAAAAAATAATAATAATAAATTTTAAAAAAAAAGAAAGATTGACCTTTGTCAGGGAAGGTAGCGGCCTAGGAAGTGACTACTCACCATCACTGTTTGTTAAACTTTTAATTTCTATCCATGGATGGATGGATGGATGGATGTGTCCTCCCTCCCTCCCTCCTCCCCTCCCTCCCTCTCTCCCTCCCTCCCTCCCTCTCTCCTTTCCTCCCTCCCCCCCTCCGCCCACCCGCCCGCTCACCCGCTTTCCACGGGAAATCGTCAGTCTCATATCACACACACACTCACTGGTGATTTCACTCGCTGCCTCCTTGCTCCCCCTTAGAAAGAGGAAGGAAAATGGACAAACCTGAAAGAGCCCCACAGGCGGCAACTGTGAACCAAGTGCACGCACATGTGTGCATGTGTTGCATTGGTCAACAGTGTAAGAAATCCTCCAACCTGTGCAGAATTTCTGTGAGTGTCTTTCAGACAAACTGTCCACAAATGTCACACGCACGCCGGGAAGCACTATCTCAGCGAACGGTTGGAGAGGATGTTCCCAAGAATGGCAATGTCGCCCCCCCCTCCCCCTTATTTTATACACTCCAATCCAAAGAAGAGTGGGTTACATGAAATCCACTGGTGACATTTGAGGAACGTGGGAGAAAGCAAAGTGGGACAACCTCTGGGATTGGATGCAAAGTAAAATGATGGACACAGACTTCTTTTACCTAGGTGGGTGGGTGTAGGATAGCTCATATAGTCAATCATGAACTCGGTCATCGTGATGGGGTTTGTGATATTCACAGAGCCGTGCCTGTGATTCCAGGGCTCCAGAAAAGATGGAAAATCCCCTTGACTTTTCAAAGATGTGTGATTGTGGATGCAAGAAAGAAAGTGACAGACAGGCTCAGTCCAGGTAAAGATGGACCTCTGTGAGGGAAGATGCCGGCCTAGGACAGGATCACCCACCCCAAACTGACGTTAGCCTTGTAAGGCCACCATGCATGGCCTCCCCTGAGCTTCTCAAGTTTAGTACAGTATGTGGTCCTTTTCACCACCACCAGCACCAGCACCAGCACCACCACCACCACCACCACCACCACCACCACCACCACCCCCCCCACACACACACACACACTGAGTCTTCTCATGGGGCAAACCAATCCTGACTCTAAAGTCGTGATCCTGACCCCGGGAGTTGTATTAAAAATCAAGCTAAAGGAGTGTGAATGTAAACTGTAGGCTTATCAAAGGTTCAAAGGAGGTCTGTGTTTACCACCATTGAAAGAAAACAAACCAAGAAAGAGATCAAGGGTGGGTCAAAACATCCTCTCTGGGACTGGGAGGGAGAGAGTTCCTGCATCTGTCCAAGAGGGTCATCTGCAGTGTGAAAAGCCAGGGTTCAGCAACAGGGGATATTTTCTTCCTCTCAGGGATCATGAAAAGCATCCATGACAGTAAGGGGGTGGGTTTGGGGTGGGTGCTGTCATTGAAAAGGCAAGGCGAGCAGGAAGATCTCGATTCCGGTCAAGGGCTCATGCCTGCCCAGGTCACGGGCTCGAGCCCCACTAGGGGGCATGCAGGAGCTGGCCAATCCATAATTCTCTCTCATGGATGATGTTTCTATCTCTCTTCCTCCCTCTCCCTTCCTCTCTGAAATCAACAAAAAATACATCTTTAAAAAAAAAGAAGTATGTGTCTATCATTTTACTTTTTTAAAAAAATATTTTTATTGACTTCAGAGAGGAAGGGAGAGAGAAAGAGAGATAGAAACATCAATGATGAGAGAGAATCGTGGATTGGCCGTCTCCTGCATGTCCCCCACTGGGGATCGAGTCCTCCACCCATGCACATGCCCTTGACCGGAATCAAACCAGGGAAGCTTCAGTCCCGAGGCTGACGCTCGATCCACTGAGCCTACAAGCCAGGGCTATCATTTCACTTTTTATCCAATCCCAGAGGTTTCCTCCCCCCCCCCCCGCGCCCCCGCCACTCCTCACCCCACTCCACCCCACCTTTGCCTCCCTCCCTCCCTCCCTCCCTCCTTCCCTCCCTAATCTATCACCAGTGGATTTTCTGTAACCGGCTTTCATCTCCTCCTTGGATTGTCACGTATACAAAAACAAAGTCACACCCCGGCCGGTTTTGGTCAGTGGGTAGAGCATTGGCCTGGGGGATGAAGGGGTCCTGGGTTCAATTACAGTCCAGGGAGCAGGCCCAGGATGGGGGCTCGATCCCCAGTAGGAGGTGTGCAGGGGGCAGCCGACCTGGTGATTCTCTCTCTCTCTCTCTCTACCTCCCTCCCTCTCCCTTCCTCTCTGAAATCTATGAAGATATATTAAAAAACACACACACACACAATGACAACAGCAACACAAAAGTATTATTCCACCTCCGTGGAGTAAAAAGTATACTTGTACAATGTTTTGTACTTGTATTTCGTGCTATTAAAACACGGACGTTAAAACGGGGGATTTGGAGCGGCAGTGAGAGGATTAAAGGGAGGGATTGACCTTTGCCATTTCAAAATGGCAGCTGCCGCCCTAACTGGTTTGGCTCAGTGGATAGAGCATCAGCTTTCAGACGGAAGAGTCCCGGCTTCAATTCCGGTCAAGGGCATATACCTTGGTTGTGGGCACATCCCCAATAGGGGGTGTGCAGGAGGCAGCTGATTGAGGTTTCTCTCTCTTTGATGTTTCTAATTCTCTATCCCTCTTCCTTCCACTCTGTAAAAAAATCAATAAAATATATATTTTTTAAAATGGTGGCTGCCAAGTCAGTGGAGCCAAAATGGCGGTGGCCTCCTTGCACGCCGCGGCGCCCCCCCCCCCCCCCCACACACACACACACTGGGGATGGAGCCCACACCACAGGCAGGTGCCCTTCTCTGGACTCAAACCCGGGACCCTTCCGTCCACAGGACGACTCTCTAACCTCTGAGACAAATCAGTTAAGGCTAAAACTCCCTACTTTGACAGAAAGGATGACTCCTTTATTCCCACACAACTGTGGACGACGAAAGGGGCCACATGCTAACCTCACGAGCTCAGGGAAGGGCTGCGTGGCGGTCTTGCAGACTGAAAGGCCTAAAGCGACCACAAGTCTAGTCTGAAGGGAGACTGTTACTAAGAGCAGTTGTGGTGGCTGGTCGCGTCAGAGGCCGGAGTCTTCCCTGACAAGGTCAGTGTTTACCTTAACTGAAACTATGGTCCTTTTGCATCTAACACAACATAACTCTGGAATGTCAGGGGAACTTGTAACATCCCGCCGTCCCCGCCCCGCCCCGCCCCGCCTCCACCCCCTTCCCCTCACCCCACCCCACCCCACCCCACCCGCACAAGCAAATGCGCCTGGGGGCTCTGCAGGACAGAGACCATAAATTCCTTCATTGCTATTGTTATCACGTGTATTGTTGCCTGTTAACTATCTATCCTGCACCCACCTCAGGAAAAGTAGGTGAGGCCCTGGCCGGTTTGGCTCAGTGGGTGGAGCCAAAGTCAGCCTGCGGTGGACCTTAGGGTCCCAGGTTCGATTCGGGTCCCGGGCGCATGCCCACCCGGGTCATGGGCTCGAGCCCCACTAGGGGGCGTGCAGGAGGCGGCCAATCCGAGATTCTCTCTCATTGATCAGGTTTCTATCTCTCTCCCATCCTCTCTGAAATCAATAAAAATATATTTTACAAAAAAGAAGTATGTGTCTATCATTTTACTTTTTATCGAATCCCAGAGGTTCCCCACACCCCCACCCCCTTTGCTTTCTCCCACCTCCCTCCCTCCCTCTCTCATCTATCACCAGTGGGTTGTCTGTAACCCAGTTACATCTCCTCCTTGGGTTGTCATGTATAAAACAAAGTGCCGCCCCGGCCTGTTTTGGTCAGTGGGTAGAGCATCGGCCTGGGGACCCGAAGGGTCCGGGGTTCCATTCCAGTCAAGGGCGCAGGCCCGGGTCACGGGTTCGATCCCCAGTAGGGGGTGTGCAGGAGGCAGCTGATGGGTGATTCTCTCTCATGGTAGATGCTCCTATGGCTCTCTCTCCCTCTCCCTTCCTCTCTGAAATCAATGAAGATATATTTTAAAAAGCCACACAAATGTATTATTGCACTTCCATGTAGTGAAAAGCATACTTGTACAATGTTTTGTACTTGCATTTTGTGTTATTAAGACAGTGCTGGGCATGGGGGGGGGAGGGGAGTGCTGGACCGGCCCCGGGTGGAGGGGGTGGGGCGCCAGCGAAGATGCCAAACTTTGGGGGGGGGTGGGGGGGACGGCGCCGGCGGACTGCACGCCGAAGAGCATGCAGTCAGATTTGGCCTTCTTCAGGTTCCCGAGGGATCCGGCCAGATGCCAGAAGTGGGTGGGAAATTGTAGGAGAGCAAACTTAGAAGAAAAACACCTGAACAACTCAATAAACATGATCGATGATGTGCCAAACACTCTGAGACCTCTATGATCTGTAGAACTAGTCCTTCCTTATAGGACAGTTCTTCGAGATAATGTAATACCAACAATAGGTGATCTTACCAGTCATTTGAACAATCCACATAGTAGACATAGAAAACGAATAAAAGAATTGAGCGAAGATGAAATCAGGACATGGAAACAGGAAAAAAAATTGACGAAACTTCTGAACAGGAACAAAACCAAACATAGAGCGATCAACAACAGCCTTGCTCAGAACTCCAATACAGAAGCGGGGGAAGAACAGGATGAAGACACTTTACCTTTAACCCTTGAAGAGAAAGTAAACCAAAGAATACTTTAAAATCTTTATTTGCAGTTTTGATTCTTATGGGAAAACAAAAGATACCTCTAGATCAGCGGTTCTCAACCTGTGGGTCGCGACCCCTTTGGTGGTCGAATGATCTTCTCACAGGGGTCGCCTAAGACCATCAGAAAACACATGTATAATTGTATATTGTTTTTTGTGATTAATCACTATGCTTTCATTATGTTCAATCTGTAACAATGAAATTGGGGTTCACCACAACATGAGGAACTGTATTCAGGGGTCGCGGCATTAGGAAGGTTGAGAACCACTGCTCTAGATGGACATGAAGCTGATGAAATCCCAGAAGGCCTCTTCACTCCCGATAACTTTCAGGCAGGCAGGCAGGCAGGCAGGCAGGCATGCACTGTCGGAGTGCCCGATAAATTCTGGTGAAGAGGTTCTCTCTGAGAAAGCCCTTTGAGACCACAGCAGTCAACGCACCGTTCTGTTCAAAAGTACAAGCAGAAGCAGATGCTAGAGATCCGTGAGAGCCGCATTCAGGGAAGGAACGCTCAGGGGAGTGAGAGACTCTCCCTTCTTTTCCATGGCCCCTGACAGAGGGACGGACGCACGCACGCACGTAGTGGACACAGCAGGGGAAGAGCACCTGCCCGCGTTGGGGAGGTTTGCTGACGAAGCTCGTGACCTGAGAGAGGAACCTGTGGGTTTCCTGCCTTCTGAAGCCGCTGCCGAAACTTTGGCTATGACATTTCCCACGACGAGACCCGAGAAGTGGGGATTATGCATGGAATATTGTCGTGGCCAGGCTTACATTGTGTCCAGTGGCTTTCCTTCCAAAACGAAAGTTGTTGCTTCTAGACTTTTGGAGAAACATCCCTCCCCAAGCTGTCCACACACTCTGCTCTTCCCTGTGCCTGTCACGGGAGCGTCTGTTGCGTTTGGAACAATGGAGGAAGTTTGATCTTTTTCCATCCGTCACCACAACCGCTTTTAGAGCTTGACAGTGTCGTTTCTGTCCTCTTCCAGAACAATGAAGAAAGCGGGAAAGAACTGAAGGAAATTTGCCATTCTCAGAGGGCGGGCAGGCACGATGCTTTTGAAATTGTAGTGGAGCTCCTGCAAGCGCTTGTTTTCTGTGTAGGCGGTATACATGAGGACACACATAGTAGATGGGAAAACTGTACACGGGCCGAGCATTCGCACTCTGCAGTGCAGCAATGGATTTTGATTTCGTGGTTACCATTGTTGTTCTTAAAAACGTTCTACCTTTCACTGGAGCCTCTGGGAAAAATCTCCAGGGTCAGACCTCTGATGTCTTCTCTGCAGCCAGTAGCTCGACTGCAGGCGCTGCATTCGCTACATGAAGGGATGGAAGATATTGAAGTTTATTGTGAATTTTGGTTTGAGGAAGCCACCGATTTGGCAACCACACTTGCTATTCTGATGAAGCTCCCTGGGAAGCTCCGCAGAGCTCAGCAAGGGAACCTGGAGTCTCAGCTGACTTCTGAGAGGTGCTATAAAGAGCCTCTAAGCGTCACAACAGTGGAACACATTGTTCAGGAACTGAAAGAGAGTCTCAGAACAGTTCCTCCAAAGCTCTTCAATGCTGATCTCTGGTCCCCTCTGTCACGGGACGGCTCAAATTCAATACGCCGGAGGAGCACCAGGCTGACATGTACGGCAGCGACTTACCCAATCCCGATGCAGCACTCTCAGCTGAGCTGCATTGTTGGAGAATCAAGTGGAAACCCAGAGGAAAAGATATAGAGCTCCCATCCACCATGGCCCCCTCCACCTGCCAGACATCAAGTTTTTTCCTCATGTTTATACATTGCTAAAGGTCCTACAAATTCTCCCTGTGATGAAGGTTGAGAACGAACGCTATGAAAACGGTCAAAAGCGTCTCAAAGCACACCCGAGGAACACTTTGACAGGGCAAAGGTCAAGTAGCTTAGCTTTGCTTAACATGCATTTCGATGTGAAACACGATTTGGATTTAACGGTGGACACATACATCAAAGTCTACACAACTAAGTCAGAGCTTCCTACAGATAATTCCAAAAGTGTCGGAAATACCCGAGGGACTTTTAAAATGCGTTCTCTCTTATATCTGATATTGAAAAAAAATCTGAGAAATTTGAAAGGAAACAGAGAAAAGCTGTAAGATATAGGTGGGTCACTTAATCACTGGATCTCTTGGGTAGAGTAGCCACTGATCCTCTGCTTAAATGGCCCTGGTGTGAACTCTCATGCTTTGGAGAACGAACTGTTGTTCTTCCAGAGGGCGGCAGGCATCATCGGAAGCGCCACGTTGCACTTCTGCGTGATCTCTGCCGATGGCACTTTGGGCTTGTTTTAGTGAGGTCATTGCAGACATCACATTCATTGTCACAGTTGTTGGGCATTGAGTTATCAGTTCTTTGAAGAAATAAATTTTGAGAAGGTGTGGGAGGAACTGTTGTAATGTACCCCGCGAATCACAGAAGGACGCCTCAAGAAGTCGAATTAAAGAGTCACATTTATTGCAATCCGGGACTATGAGGGGACATTCCCAAATCTCATAGCAATAAGATGGTGGCAAAACCAGACTTATATAGGCAAAAATCACAAAGGTATTGATTACATCCCAGGGTTTGGAATGAGGCACCTGGCTCGCAAAAAAGCAGATTACAGAAGCAGAATTAAGCATGTTAATTACAGTTTCGGGTCTCGGGGTCACTGAATTGACAGAAATACATTATCTAGAGCCTTTGGGTAACCTGGGTTAAACTTAGGCATGTTATCTAAATTACAGTTCTGGGTCTCCGGATCACTGAGTTGATAGAAACACATTATCTAGAGCCATCGAGGCAATTTAGAGTAATTGCACTGTCCGGGTCTTAGGACCACTGAGTCAACTGGAACGCACCACCTGTGGCCACTAAAACAATTTAGGGTAATTGTGCTGTCCTGTTTCCCAGGTACAGAAGAATGTGCTTCGATAACCAGTAAGATCACAATCAATGGGCTAGTCATTCAATCAATAAGGCATTCAAACGAATGGGATGATTTATACAATTCAGAAAATCAAAGTAACCTGTCCATTGTTAAACAAAGCAAAAAGGTACCATACTTCAGAACCTGTTTCATAAAATTGTGCAACGAAGCTCACAACTAACCTCTGACTAGCAGGAGTTTTAAGTGTGCTACAAGAAATCTGTAACCAACAGTGAAATGACCAGCTAGTGAAAGAAACGTGAGCTTGCCAGACAAGGATTTCAGTGTGGATTTTTGTCTTCATTCGATGATCTTAAACAAATGACTGTGAAACAGTGAAGAAAGAACCCGCCATCCTTACACCCACATCTGGGTGTCGCTGTTTACATTCCTTTGTTGAGCCTATATCCTCATAAGCTTTTTAGCAAGAACATGTGGCGCACTTCCGTTTCACGGTCAAGACAGGATCAGAGGCCATGGATCCTGACAACAGATCGGTCTGTTTCATTCCGTCTTTTTCCGTGGTTACATCTACTGCCGCGTCTCGATGTATAAGCGAAACCGAGACAACCTACAAGAATGCGTTTTGTAGTTGGTCTAGGAATACAGAAAACATCGCTGTCATTTTCGGTGAAGAAAGTCAATTTTGTACAGTCTATGTCAACAAAAATAAAATGTAAATTTGTTTAATGGAAAAACAAAACAGCGAAATTAAAACGGGGGGTGAGGGGGGCAGGGGGAGGCGGGTGGAGAGGATAAGAGAGAGGGTGGCTACCAAGCCCCTGGAGCCAAAAGAGAAGCTGCCTAAACTCCCTTCTTTGACAGAAAGGATGACTCCTTTATTCCCACACAACTGTGGACGGATGAAAGGGTCCACATGCTAACCCGACGAGCTCAGGGGAAGGCCTGCCTGGCGGTCTTGCAAACCGAGAGGCCTAAAGCCACCGCAGGGATGGTCTGAAGGGAGACTGTTACTGAGAGCAGTAGTGGTGGGTAGTCCCGTCCTATCTAGGCCGGAGTCTTCCCAGACCAGGTCAGTGTTTACCTTAGCATCTAAGACACAACATACCTATGCCATAAAATGTCAGAGGAACTTGGAACATCCCGCAGTCCCCGCCCCGCGCCCACCCCACCCCCACCCCCGCACCCCCCCCCACCACACACACACAAGCAAATGCGCCTGGGGGCTCTGCAGGACAGACCATAAATTCCTTCATTGTTATTGTTATCACGTATATTGTTGCCTGTTAACTATCTATCCTGCACCCACCTCAGGAAAAGAAGTAGGTGAGGCCCTGGCAGGTTTGGCTCAGTGGGTAGAGCCGAGGTCAGCCTGCAGCGGACCTTAAGGTCCGGGGTTCGATTTTGGGTCCCGGGCGCATGCCCGCCCAGGTCATGGGCTCGAGCCCCACCAGGGGGCGTGCAGGAGGCGGCCGATCCAAGATTCTCTCTCATTGATGAGGTTCCTCTCTCCCTCCCTCTCCCTTCCTCTCTGTAAAACATCAATAAAATAAATAAAAAGAAGTGTGCGTCTATCATTTCACTTTTTATTCAATCCCAGAGGGCCCCCCCCCGCCCAACTTTGGTACCTCCATCGCTCCCTCCCTCCTTCATCTATCACCAGTGGATTTCCTGTAACCCACTTATGTCTCCTCCTTGAATTGGATTGTCACGTATTAAACAAAGTGACGCCCGGCCAGTTTGGGTCAGTGGGTAGAGCATCGGCCTGGGGACCGAAGGGGTCCTGGGTTCGATTACAGTCAAGGGCGCAGGCCCGGTTGTGGGCTCGATCCCCAGGAGCGGGTGTGCAGGAAGCAGCGGACGGGTGATCCTCTGTCATCCTGGACGTTTCTATCACTCTCTCCCTCTCCCTTCCTCTCAGAAATCAATAAAAATGTATTAAATAATAATTTAGAAAAAAGAATGAATAAAACAAAGTGAAAAACAGCCATTCTCCGGAGCATTGTCCAAACCCCTTGCGGTTCTGCTTCCCGGCAAGTGTGGACAGTTTGACTCAAGCCAGTGATGCCAACTTACTTGGTTGTTGGTTTTTGTGGGGTGGGGTTTTTTTGTTTTTGTTTTTGTTTTTTTTAGGAGGGTCACGTGACTGTAGACTTTAGTGAGCCAGAGACTGAACCAAAAGGGGAGAATGATGATTTTTATTTTTTTCAATGTATTTTATTTATTTATTTTTTTTTACAGAGAGGAAGGGAGAGGGATAGAGAGTTAGAAACATCGATGAGAGAGAAACATTGATCAGCTGCCTCCTGCACACTTCCTACTGGGGATGTGCCCAAACCAAGGTACATGCCCTTGACCGGAATCCAACCTGAGACCTTTTAGTCAGCAGGCAGATGCTCTATCCACTGAACCAAACCAGTTAGGGCTCCATAAGCTAGAATATGCGGAACACTTCCGTTTCACTGTCAAGACAGGATCAGAGGCCATGGATCCTGACAACAGATCGGTCTGTTTCATTCTGTCTTTTTCCGTGGATACATCTACTGCCGCGTCTCAATTTATAAGCGAAACCTAGACAACCTACAAGAATGCGTTTTGTAGTTTACCTAGGAAGAATACAGAAAACATAGCTGTTATTTTCGGTGAAGAAAGTTAATTTTGTACAGTTTATGTCAACATAAATGAAATGTGAATTTGTTTAAAAGAGAAACAAAGCAGCGAAATTAAAACGGGGGTGGGGGGGTGCGGGTGGAGAGGATAAGAGGGAGGGGTTGACCTATGCCATTTCAAAATGGCGGCGGCCAAGTCCCTGGAGCCAAAATGGAGGCGGCCTAAGCTCCCTTCTTTGACAGAAAGGATGACTCCTTTATTCCCACACAACTGTGGATGGACAAAAGGGTCCACATGCTAACCCGACGAGCTCAGGGGAAGGCCTGCCTGGCGGTCTTGCAAACCGAGAGGCCTAAAGCCACCGCAGGGATGGTCTGAAGGGAGACTGTCACTAAGAGCACTTGTGGTGGGTAGTCGAGTCCTAGGCCTGAGTCTTCCCTGACCAGGTCAGCGTTTACCTTAACTGAACCTATGGTCCTTTTGCATGTAAGACAACACACCTCTGAAATGTCAGAGGAGCTTGTAACATTAGCCCCCCTACTCTCTCCCCCTCCCCCCCACCTCCGCCCCCCCCCCACACACACACACAAGCAAATGCCCCTGGGTGCCCTACAGGAAAGAGACCATAAATTCCTTCATTGTTATTGTTATTGTAACGCCCAGGACGCAAGCCGCTGTCACAAAGAACCAAGAGACGCTTCTCATGCAAAAGGCAAAGGGTTTATTTAGTTTCCAACATGTTGGGGCTCACAGCTTACTCTGAACGCAGCAGAGCAGTGGCTGTCAGCCCTGACCAAGAGTTTAAGCACAGGTTATATACTCTTCAGCAAACAGGGGAAGTAACCTGGGGTCATTCCATTGGAGATCTGGTGCCATACAACGTACATCTATCAGCTTTCGGTGAGGAGGGAATGTAGTTTGGAATTTTTACTAATGATCTGGCTTTCTAAGTGAGTTAATGCCTGTCTGGTTTCTTATCAGGTTGTTTGTTCTGCAGCCATCTCCCATAACCTCCCTGGCTGCAGCTGTCTCCCATAAAAGTCGTTTATTACATCTCCCCCTTCTGACCTTCCTGATTGCCCTGGTGCCGTTTGTTCCATCTGCCTTTTCTGACCCTCCTGACCTGATTATATTGGCGCCTCTCATTATCACGTGTATTGTTGCCTGTTAACTATCTATCCTGCACCCACCTAAGGAAAAGAAGTAGGTGTAGCCCTGGCAGGTTTGGCTCAGTGGGTAGAGCCGATGTCAGCCTGTGGCAGACCTTAAGGTCCTGGGCTCGATTCAGGGCCAGGGAGCATGCCCACCCTGGTCACGGGCTCGAGCCCCACTCTAGGGCATGCAGGAAGCCGCCGATCCCCGATTCTCCCTCATCAATGATGTTTCTCTCTCCCTCCCTCTCTGCAATCAATAAAAATGTATTTTTTAAAAAAGAAGTATGCATCTCTCATTTTGCTTTATATCCAATCCCAGAGGTGTACCCCCACTCCCCACCCCAGCCCCCCTTTCCTCCCTCCCTCCTTCCCTCCCTCCCTCCCTCCCTCCCTCCCTCCCTCCCTCCCTCATCTATCACCAGTGGATTTCCTGTAACCCACATATGTCTCCTCCTTGGATTGGATTGTCACGTATAAAACAAAGTAACGCCCCAGCTGAAAGGGCCGGCGGGGCACGTGGCCCCGCAGGCATCCGGCAGGGAGGATGACGGGCAGCCATGGCCGAGGCAGCGCCTGACCAGATAGGCGCAGGCCCTCGGATGCCCAGAAGGACCCGGGCCGCCCTCCTCGGCCTCCGAGTCACTTTCAGGCCGAGCAGCGGGCGACCCAAGGGCCAGGCGGGGTGGTGGGCGGCCCACCTCCCGGTGACGCCCAAGGCGGCAGGCCTTGCATGGGAGCCGAGTGGCTGGCTTCCCATCCATTAAGGGACCTCCATTTTGTATGGAACCATGTGCTCAGCGAAGGCTCCTTCCCCCTCGGAAGGAGCCTCTGCTAGCCACACCCACCATTTCTCTGGACTAACCAATGGTAATCAAGGGAAGTGCGCGCCATAGATATGACCACATCCTGTGTAATGGGTCACCAGCTCGCACCTGGCCAATCGGCGGGGGGCACAGCCCCCTCTCCCGCCCCTACTCCAACCCTTTATGAAACCCCTGGTTCGAGCAGACTGCTCTCTCTCCGCTTCCTGCTGCTGTGTCGGCAAGGTGGGGGAGCCGAGCTAGCTCGAATAAAGATTCTTATGCTTTTGCATCGGATTGGCTGGCTCCCTGATGTGGTTTCTTGGGAATCTTGAAATCTGGGCATAACACCAGCCAGTTTTGGTCAGTGGGTAGAGCATCGGCCTGGAGACCGAAGGGTCCTGGGTTCAATTTCAGTCAAAGGCACAGGCCCGGTTGTGGGCTCGATCCCCAGTAGCGGGTGTTTCTATCGCTCTCTCCCTCTCCCTTCCTCTCAGAAATCAATAAAAATGTATTAAATAATAATTTAGAGAAAGAATGAATAAAACACAGTGAAAAACAGCCATTCTCCGGAGCATTGTCCAAACCCCTTGCGGTTCTGCTTCCAGGCAAGTGTGGACAGTTTGGCTCAAGTAAACTCATGAAAGTTCTCTACGGGTTTGCATGTTTTTCCGTGAACATGACGTATACACCTGCTGGTTTCTGAGGGCGAGGCAACAGAGTCTGTCCATGAGGTCCGCTGTGAAAGGGTAGAGGCGTCTGTTTCTGCTGTCAGAAGCCAGGTCACCCTTAGGAAGAGTGTAGAAAACAACAACAACAAAAGACAGAAATTGGATTTACCAAGAGAAAACACACAGAAGCGAACCAGCTGAGGGATGCTCCGAGGACTGTGAGAGGGAATCTCCCCTTCTCCTCAATGATACCTCTTTTGGAAAAATGGCAATGATCCTAAGAGGTGAAGGTACTGAAGCTCTCAGAGACGCCGACCGACCGGCCGGGGCTACTTTACCCGTTCTTAACCCTACCCAACCAAGTCTCCCTCTCCCTGGGAGTCAAGCTTGTGTGCCCACAGCGGTAGGTAGGGGTACCCCACTGACCGACCGATCGACCAACCGACAGACGGCTGTTTTAAAATCAGAACCTGTCCCCTTTCAATGAGGGCATGGGACAGGGGCAACCTATATTTTCCTGCTCAAATCGTCCCCAATTCACCTGATAGGGACTCAGAGGTTTGTCTCTGTCTGTCTGCGTGTCTGTCTTTAAGCCAGTGACGCCAACATATGTTGGTTGTTGGTTTTTGTGGGGTTTTATTAGAAGGGTCGTGTGTATGTAGACTTCAATGAGCCAGAGACTGAACCAACAGGGGAGAATGTGATGGTTTTTATTTTTTAAAATAGACTTTATTTATTTTTTTACAGAGAGGAAGGGAGAGGGATAGAGAGTTGGAAACATCGATGAGAGAGAAACATCCATCAGCTGCCTCCTGCACACTCCCTACTGGGGATGTGCCCGCAACCGAGGTACATGCCCTTGACCGGAATTGAACCTGGGACCCTTGAGTCCGCAGGGTGACGCTCTATCCCAGTGATGGCGAACCTATGACACAACTCATTTTTTTTTGGTTGATTTTTTCTTTGTTAAATGGCATTTAAATATATAAAATGAATATCAGAAATATAAGTCTTTGTTTTACCATGGTTGCAAATATCAAAAAATTTCTATATGTGACAGGGCACCAGAGTTAAGTTAGGGTTTTTCAAAATGATGGCACGCCGATCTCAAAAGGTTCGCCATTGCTGCTCTGTCCACTGAGCCAAACCGGTTAGGGCAAGAATGATGATTTTTAAAAAGGGAACATCCGGAGAGGAATCTCATCTGGAGATGGACTAAACGTATGTCTGTTTGCCAACAGTCCTTTGTCCATGAGGAACTTCCACAACAGAGCCCGAGCGACCCGATTCATGGGGGACCCTCTCCGCTCAGAACGGCCCCAAGCAGCCCCAGAGGCTGGCAGAGATGCCTCTCACTCTCGGCGGCTCGCTACCCATGTGTCTCCGTAGATGGGGAACCGGGCCACGGTCCCTTGAGAGTCCCCTGACCTGAGGGCTGAGAGGAAGGGAGCGCTGGGGTGGGGGATGGAGCAAGCGGGAGGGGAGGAGGTCAGGGCGATTCATTCCAATGGATCTCACTCCAGGGCTTCATTCAAATGCAGAAAGCTCCCCGGTGACCTCAGGGCCTCGGACCTCCCTCGCCTCGGGCTTCTCCGAGTTCCTCCACCCTCAGGCCCGCAGCTCACCAACTTCAGGGAGGGAGGGAGGGAGGGAGGCTGTTTGAGAAACTGGCCCGGCCTGTTCGGGTGGGAAAGAGTGCCCTCTATCGGCCAACCCAGGAACCAGCCCTCACCCGTTTGGGAATCCCGCCAGGGCGGGTGGGGAGCGAGAGGGAGGGGTTTGAGGGGCGTGAGTCCAGGGTCCAAGGCGAAGGTCAACAGTAGATCTCATCGTCTTAGATCCCCTAGGAGGAGAGACATAGGTGGGAGTGCAGCGATGAGGGTCGCGGGAGGCCTGGTGAGGGATGATTTGACTCAATAACCCCGGGTCACCAGATGGGCCAGCACACTCTGCTCCAGTTGCCGGTTTTGATCATCCATCCCTCCACCCCCACCCCCCACCATACACACCGCTCCAAGTGTGCCACTCACGACAGACACCCTTTTATCATTCATCTTTAACTTCCCTGTGGATGGATGGATGGATGGATGGATGGATGTGTGAACATCAAAAAAGATTCAAATCTGTGGAGAATGTCTGTGAGTTCATTTGAGGCAATTTCCAGGAAGCAGATTCTCAACATATTGGGATAACACTCTGTAGAATGGAGGGTGTGTGTGTTTTAACCTTGTTGTATACATGTCAAGCAAAAGAGGAGATGTAAGTGGGTTACGTGAACTCCGTTGGTGATAGATGAGGGAGGCCAGAGAAGGCAAAGCGGGGGGGGGGGGGGGGGGGGGGGGGAGGGGGGAGGGGGGCAGGAAACCTCTGGGATTGATTGGATAAAAATTAAAATAAAATGACAGACACATACTTCTCTTACTTAGGTTGGCGTAGGATAGGTAACAGTCAGCAACGTACTCAATAAAAATGAGGGGATTTAAAAAGGAAAATTACACCCTAGCCGGTTTGGCTCAGGGGAGATAGAGCGTCGGCCTGCAGACTAAAGGGTCCCAGGTTCGATTCAGTTCAAGGGCACATGCACGGGTTGCGGGATGGATCCCCGGCGCTGCCCCCCCCCGCCCCCCGCCCCACCTCCCAGGAGGGGGTGTGCAGGAAGCAGTGGATCCATGATTATCTTTCATCATTGATCTCTCTCTCTCTCTCTCTCTTTCCCCCCATCTTTTAAATCAATAAAAACACTATAAAAAAGAAAGATTGACCTTTGTCAGGGAAGGTAGCAGCCTAGGACGTGACTACTCACCATCACTGTTTGTTTGTTAAACTTTTAATTTCTGTCCATGGATGGATGGATGGATGGATGGATGAGTGGGTGGATGGATGTGTCCTCCCTCCCTCCCTCCCTCCCTCCCTCCCTCCCTCCGCCCACCCGTCCGCTCACCCGCTTTCCACGGGAAATCCTCAGTCTCATGTCACACACTCACTGGTGATTACACTCGCTGCCTCCTTCCTCCCTGTGAAAAAGAGGAAGTTAAATGGACGAACCTGAAAGAGCCCCACAGGTGGCAACTGTGAACCAAGTGCACACACATGTGTGCGTGTGTGGCATTTGTCAACAACGTAAGAAATCCTCCAACCTGTGAAGAATTTCTGAGAGTGTCTTTCAGCCAAACTGTCCAAAAATGTCGCTCTTATGCCGGGAAGCACAATCTCAATGGTGGGAGATGATGTTCCAAAGAATGGCAATGTCGGCCCCCTTATTTTATACACTCCAATCCCAGGAGCAGACCGTACGTGGGTTACATGAAATCCACTGGTGACATTTTAGGGAGGCGGGAGAAAACAAAGCGTGGGACCCCCCCTCCCCCCCACACACACACAGACACACGAGTCCTCTCATTGGGTGAACCAACCGTGACTCTAAAGTCGTGATCCTGACCCCGGGAGTTGTATTAAAAATCAAGCTAAAGGAGTGTGAATGTAAACTGTAGGCTTATGAAGGTTCAAAGGAGGTCTGTGTTTACCACCATTGAAAGAAAACGAACCAAGAAAGAGATCAAGGGTGGGTCAAAAACACCCTCTCTGGGACTGGGAGGGAGAGAGTTCCTGCATCTGTCCAAGAGGGTCATCTGCAGTGTGAAAAGCCAGGGTTCAGCAACAGGGGATATTTTCTTCCTCTCAGGAATCATGAAAAGCATCCACGACAGTAAGGAGGTGGGTATGGGTGGGTGCTGTCATTGAAAAGGCTAGGTGAGCAGGGAGAGCTATGCCATTTACAGTCATACCCTATCCACTTTTCCTTTCACAGCATTTACACAATGACTTAATGTTTAGTTTTGAATGGCATTACTTCTTGAGTCTCCTCCTCATTGTTTCCAAGTCTTTGGTTGATACTCAGGTGTAGGACGAGTGTATGTATGTATTTATGTATGTATGTACACTGTGTGTGAGCCCAAGGATGGACAGAATCTGAGGGAGGTGGCGAGTGGAATAGACTAGAATAGAGTGGAGGAGAGGGGGAGCAAGAGGAAGGGAGAGAGTTGGAGGGAGGCAGGAGGTAAGCTGGGGAAGAGAGAATGCCAAAGGACCTCGTTAGTTAATGACACCGGGCATGGCTCTTATTCTGAGATTTTTGTTTGTTTTCCTTGAATGCCACCTATGCAGAAAACAACCTGTGTGAAGTTCAACTAAGGTCACCCACACAAGAATAAGGACTACCCATTGACTGCAAGGCTCTGTATAGGTTGCCCACTGCTTGCACTTGGCAGAGACTCAAATCTGAGGCAAGGGGAAGAGCAGGGAAGCTGGAGTAAAAGAGGGAGAGGTGTGTGGTGTATTTCATGAGGTGGAGCACATTTGCAACCCCTCCCCCTTGGAACCAAGTTTAGGGGGTCTGTGGGGGTGGAAGAGCAAAAAAAGTAGAATACAATAAAAAGAAAAAAGAAAGGAAGGAAGGAGGGGGAGAGAGAGAGAGGAGAGAGAGAGAAAGAGAGAGAAAGTGAGAAAGAAAGAAAGAAAGAAAGAAAGAAAGAAAGAAAGAAAGAAGAGAGAGAGAAAGAAGAAAGAAGAAGAAAAAGAAAGAAAGAAAGAAAGAAAGAAAAAGAAAGAAAGAAAGAAGAAAGAAAGAAAGAAAGAAAGAAAGAAAGAAAGAAAGAAAGAAAGAAAGAAGAAAGAAAAAGAAAGAAAGGGGAGAGAGAGACAGAAAGAAGAAAGAAAGAAAGAAAGAAAGAAATTAAGAAAGAAAGAAAGAAAGAAAGAAGAAAGAAAGAAAGAAGAAAGAAAGAAAGAAAGAAAGAAAGAAAGAAAGAAAGAAGAAAGAAAGAAAGAAGAAAGAAAAAGAAAGAAAGAAAGAAAGAAAGAAAGAAAGAAAGAAAGAAAGAAAGAAAGAGAAAGAAAGAAAGAAAGAAAGAAAGAAAGAAGAAAGAAAGAAAGAAAGAAAGAAAGGAAGAAAGGAAGGAAGAAAGAAAAAGAAAGGAAGGAAGGAAGAAAGAAAGAATAAGAAAGAGAGAGAAAGAAAGAGAGAGAAAGAGAAAGAGGAAGGTCCTCGGTTCAGTCCTGACTATGACTTTCTGGGGCATGGCATGGCACATCCGGTCGGTCGCCGCCAGTGGTGTGGTTTGTGGTTTCCAGCCAGAAACCCCACTGTGGTCCACTTCAGTCCACCTAATACCTTTCCTGGCTGGGGAGAGTTCCTTTGGATCACAAGGACAAACCCAAAGGAGGACAAAGTTCAGAATGCCTAATTTACGCCTGCCCATTTCTACACCACAAAGCCGTCCATAGTGTCCAACTGAGTTGACCTGCATTTTTCATGTCTGCGAAAGAAATTTCCATTTGAGGTACAGGTACTGCTTTGTGTTATTTATCATGGATGTGCCTCCATCCAAAGTGCTAGTATGGCGATCCACTGCCTTCCATTCACGCCCCTCTGTCTTCAGACTGCGCAAGCGCTTTCCCTGATTTGGCTCCACCCTGTGACAACAACCGACCAACCCGGCCCTCTGGCCAACCTCGCTTTGAGGCTTATAAAAGTGGTCACCAGGAAGGTGGTGCATGACAAGGACAGGTTGCATCGTCTTCACGTCATCACCAGGGTGGTGAGAACGCAGGGTTGTGTACTGGGGGGGGGGGGGGGGGGGGGCGGGCTTTGAAGTCTTCATATTCTCATTCTCTCTCTTTCTCTCTCCTCTCTCTCTCTCTCTCTCTCTCTCTCTCTCTCTCTCTCTCTCTCTCTCTTCCATCTAGCAGTCAAGAAGCACAGACACTCCCACGATGCAGATGAAGGACTGTCAGTTAGACATTGAAATTTCCTCCGCGAGCGAATATGGGGCGATTTAGGAATTTCCTTTCAGTGAACACGCCCCGCACTGTGCCGCCGCCGCAGCCAATGCCGCCAATGCCGCCAATGCCAACAATGCCGCCTAGAAACATCCCTAAAGGGTTGAAGTGTTGATAGGAATAGAAACAGGAAGGGTAAGCATTGCAACGTGTTTTCTGGGGTTTTGTTTGAGAGACCCATAAATGTATAACGCAGTGATAAGCCAGGCTGTACATATAAATAAATGAATGAATGAATGAATGAATGAATGAATCAATCAATCAATCAATAATAGTAAATGTGGATTCATGACAAGAATGTATCATTGTATGAGGGCTGTACGTGAAAGAAAGAAAGAAAGAAAGAAAAAAAGCCCTAACCGGTTTGGCTCAGTGGATAGAGTGTCAGCCTGTGGACTTAAAGGTCCCAGGTTCGATTCCGGTCAAGGGCGTGTACATTGGTTGCGGGCACATCCCCAGTGGGAGGTGTGCAGGAGGCAGCTGATCAATGTTTCTCTCTCATTGATGTTTCTAACTCTATCTCGCCTCCTCTCTGAAAAAAATTAATAAAATATATTTTTTTTAAAAAAAAGAAAGAAAAAAATTGAGTATTCTGTCAACATTTCTTTGCTCTTCGGCCCCGCCCCCGCCCACGCCCCCCGCCCCCTCTCCCGCTCCTGCTCCCTCTCCCAGTCAACCAGATCAAATAAAGAAAAAAATATGAAAAGTATCCTGCCAACATTTCTTTGCTTTTTGGCCTCGCCACCGCCCTGATCAACCCAAATCACTCTGATCTGCAATCACAGACTGAAGTCCAGGCCAGGCCATCTGGTCGACCCTCGCTCTCTCTGTGGATGGCAGGGTCCCCGCTGCCAGAGACGGGCTGTACATAAAATAAAATAAAATATAAAATGAAATAAATAAAATAAAATATAAACTAAAATACCATAAAATAAAATAAAATAATAAAATAAAATAATAAAATAAATAAAATTAAATAATAAAATATAAAATAAAGTCCCGCCTCCAATCACTCGAATAGCCAGCCAGAGACTAAGTCCGAGATGGGCCATCTGGTCGACCCCATCTCTCTGTGGATGGCAGACATCCCACCCAAGACCAAGACCCGACCGGGCCATCTGGTCAACCCGCCCTATCTGTGTGGGTGTGTGGGTGTGGCTGTGGGAGTTTGTGTGTGCCCGCAAGCATGTGCGTCTGTGCGTGTACATCCGCAGTCACGCACGGACACTCCTTGCTTTGAACAGTCCGTCGCCATCCATGAACACCCTTCAGCCCCTGCCTTCTCAAAGACAACGCCCCCTGCATGTCCTTCCCGCCTCGGGTCTAGCCAGAAATGGGGAAGTCCAGTCACCTGTCTGTGCTTTCCCCACAGGAGGTTGTAGGAGGGGGGCTTGCATTGATGCTTCTCGACCAGCAGAGGAGGGGACGGGCTCTTCGGCCCCTGCCCCAGTCCACCCAATTCTGTAATCCACAGCCAAAGATGAGATCCTAGCCTGTCCATCTGATCGACACTCCGCCCACACCCACCGCCCCAACCCACAACCCCTAACCCTCCTCCCAACCCACTCACTCTGTGGATGGATGGTCAGGCCACCGCCCAGAGACCAAGTCCAGGCCTGGCCACCTGGGCTTGCCAAAGCCTCAGAAATTGGAAAGGTGGGATCAACCTTTTTTTCTGAGGAGGGTATTTTATTGTTGTTGTTTTATCAGACAGAACGAGTTATTTTGTTTGTTTGTTCATTTGTTTGCTTGTTTTTCCCACACCTTTTCGGGTGATTCTGGCCAAGGCGAAAACAGCAAACGATAAAATGAATCCCGAAAATGACTCGGCACAAAACAGGTCTTTTTCAGAGTCATTTTATAAAATAAAAGTTAACGAAAATTCTTTCTAGGAGTTTTAAATCCTATTTCCAAACAGAAGAAACAACTCCATCATTGGCCCCAGGTCCCTGGCCATCCTCGCGCACACTGACTTGCTGGTGCTTTAGCTGGTGTCCATCATCGCATCGTCATCGTCCAGCAGGGCGTCCATCTCCTCGGCGTCCTTCTGGCCGTCCAAGTCCTCGGTGTCCTTCATCGTGCTGTCGGCGTCCAGCTGGGAGTCCAACTCCTCGGTGTGCCTCATGGAGCTGTAAGCGTGCTTCTGGGCGTCCAACTTTTTGGGTCCCTCATGGCATGGTAAGCGCCCAGGTGGGCGTTCATCCTTTTGGTGTCCCTCATCGAGTTGTAAGCGCCCTTTTGGGCGTCCAACTGCTGGGTGCCCCTCATCGCGCTGTAAGCGTCCTGCTTAGTGTCCAACTGCTTGGGGCCCCTCATCGCTTTGTAATTGTCCTTCTGGGCATCCAACTGCTGGTTGCCCCACATCGCGCTGTAAGCGTCCTGCTTGGCGTCCAACTTTTTGGTGCCCCTCAGCGAGTCATAAGCGTCCAGCTGGGCGTCCAACTCCTCCGCCGAGATGTGTCACTTTGAATGGTGGTCCGTGCGCCTGCCTGGACGCCGGTTGCCTCCGGAGGCGTGGCCCTGAGTTCCGCTGCCGCAGAAGCCACCAGATCCTGGGTTTTTAGTCACCCAGCCTCTGTTGACACTCGGTACTGGCCTGGGCTGCGTGTCTATCTGCGAGGTGAGGATCTGGGTGTGGAGGGGATGGCCATCCAAAGGGACGTCGTTGTACTGTTTCCTGGCTTCCAGGGCGTCTGCCTTGTGCTCAAAGTGCACGTGGGCTGTTCCCAGGCTGCGGCCAGAGCAGTCGTAATGGACAGCGGCCTTCTTCAGAGGCTTGAACTCTGCAAACAGATGCTGGATGTCCGTGTCGGACATTCTGAAGTCCAGGTTGGACAACAGCAGCTTCCCCCTGGTCATCAGGCCTTTGACCCTGCCAAAGGCCCTGCGGAAATGGTCGTGTTGCCACTCATCGGGAAGCTGTCTCGGCTTGCTGTAGGGCACCGGCCGTGGCCTGCCTCGGCCGAGGGCAGATCTGTTCCGGAACCGCCACCGCGGCCTCCCTGGGAGCCGGCCCGGCCTCGGTCCCAGTCTAGGGCCTTGCCTCTGCTCCAGCCCCCGCCGCGGCCGCGACCTCGGCCATGGCTATCCCGATGCCTCAAGTCCAGCCAAATGATGTCGTCCAGTGACATGTGGATTTTGTCGGCCATGGTGGGCCCCGAAGCCGCCTCGGATTGAGTCCGTGCGGAAGCACACAGGTCCTTAACTTTCCGCGAGGCGCCGGGGCTGTCCCAGATGTTGGGGTCCAGGCCCAAGGGTTCCCAAGGGTATGGACGAGTCGGTGAAGAAGAAATGACACCGACACAGCATTCAGTGGATCAGCAGCCCAGCCAGGCTCTAGCTAGGTGCTCTAGCGGCTTCTATGTCCCAGAACCGGGTCTTGGCGATACCTCTCTCCTGAAAGCTCCCTTGTAGAATGAGTACGACGACCACGACCATTAGCCTAGGGCTGAGAAGCTCTGCGAAGAAGGCCCTGTGTTCTTTTATAGTCCCAGAGCTGGTGGGAGGAGCCAAATCAGCTGCCTGCTTGACCAATCAGCCGCCCCCAGGACCTAAGTCACCCATTGGGCTTCAAGTTTAGGGGAGGAGGCTTGCATTGGCGCTCCGGGACCAGGAGAGGGCGCCACTGGCCCGCTGAAGCGACTCAGGGATTGGGGAGGGCCTGGGAGATGGAGCAGGTGCCCAAGAAGGCCACAGAGCTCCATCTCCAGGCCTTGCAGAGAGGCATCTTCATTTTCTGGGTTGAAGAGGGGACAATACCAATTTAGACAGGCTCTGGTGGGCCCAGGACAATCCACAAGGAATAAAGCCACAGTAAATCTCCTAGGCGTGCGTCACTCATCAGATATCTTGTTAGTGGACCTGGTACTCCCGTGTGTTTGTGGGGGGGAGGGGGAGGAGGACTAGGTGTGTGGGTGTGGGTGTGCGTTTGGGAGTGTGTGTGTGTGCGTGCCCGGGCACGCGGGCTACGTCTGTGAGTGTACATCTGCAGTCACGCACGGACACTTCTGGCTTTGAATGGTCCGTCGGCATCCATGAGCACCCTTCGGCCCCTGCCTTCTCAAAGACAGAGCCCCCTGCATGTCCTTCCCACCTCGGGTCTAACCAGAACTGGGGAAATCCAGTCACCTGGCTCTGCCTTCCCCAGAGGAGGCTGCAGGAGGGGGTCCTTGCATTGACGCTTCTCGACCAGCAGAGGGCGGGACGAGATCTTTGGCCCAGGCCAAGGCCCCAATCAACCCAATCTCTGTAATCCACAGCCAAAGACTATGTCTGGCTGGGGCCATCTTTCGGCCCTCCCCACCCTTCACCCCCCACCTTGATCACTCTCTGGATGGATGGATGGTCAGGCCCCCGCCCACAGACCAAGTCCCGGCCTGACCATCTGGGTTTGCCGAAGCCTGAGAAAGTTGAAAGGCCGGATCAAGAGTTTTTGATGGAGGTTTTTTTATTTTTATTTTTTTTAAGGAGTGTTTTTTTTCTTTTCAATCTGGCCTGACGTGGAAGGTGTCATTCCCGGCCCCCAAATCCAAGAATGTGGGGGGAGGAAGCTGACCTGAATCCAGTTCCTCAAGCTGGTTTGCCTCCTCTGTTGGTGTGTGGTGACCTCTTCACACTACAAAACTGTTCACTATTTACTAGGAGCAATGTCAGAGTCATCCTTCAGCACTCAAGCCATGTGTTCCTTATGGGTCTTAAATCGTCGCTTTTTGTGTAGTGGGCAGGCTTTTTCCTTCTCTGGATAGGGGCCACTTTCTTTGGTCTGGATTCCTGCATGGAAGAAATACCCTGTCGCTTCAGATATTCTTCTGAATATCTCCGCTGCCTTCTCCAGTTTTCTCCTCACCAACTGAATCCACAGTGACACTCCTCTACAGTTTCTGAAACTCTTTGTCCACAGAAAATTGACAGCTTTTATCATTGAAGAAAAGAATTTTCTTCTTTTCTGGACGATTTACAAAGAATCGTACTCTAAAGCCTTGACATCATTCTGGGAATTGGGCAGTTCTTCCTCTGTGTTTTCTAGAAGAATTCCTCCTAAGCCTCGCTGGTCATGCTTATCTACGAGCAGAAGCAGAGCCTTCTTATCTTCTACTCAATGGAATACTACCTTGCCGCAAAAAATAAAAAGAAGAAGAAAAAGAAGGAATTCTTGCCATTTGCAACAGCGTGAGTGGAGCTGGAGAGCATTATGCGAAGTGAAATTAGCCAGTCAGAGAAAAATGAATACCACGTGATCTCACTCATTTGTGAAATATAGAGAACAACATGGACTGATGAACACGGACAGGTCCATAGACATCTGTACCATCACTCTGTGCTGGGGCCTCTGCAGCATGGCCACCACCAGGCAGTTCAGGGCTATCCCGGTATCCTTATATTTCTTTCTACCTATCTATCTATCTATCTATCCCAAATCATGTTCATGTTCAATTTGTAACAAGGAAATTGGGGGTCCGCACAACATGAGGAGCTGTACTAAAGGGTAGCAGCATTAGGATGGTTGAGACCGCTCTTCTAAGGTTTATTTCTACCTCAATTTCTGGCCCCTACCCAGCCTGGCCCTGGTTTGGGCTTGGGCAGGAGGCAAACTACTGATGTGTTTCTCTCACATGTAAAATGTCTCTTTCCCCCCCTCTCCCCCACTCTCTCTAAACATCAAGGGGAATATATCCTCGGGTGAGGATTAAAAAAAAATGGAACAAAGGTGGGTCATGAGGTCAGAAGTCCAGTCTTCAAAGTGCATGCAAGTTGCTCCTCATGGGGGGTCTGGGCTGAATGTTTGAGAGCATCTCCAGGAAGGCCTGCGGGGATGGTGCCTCCACATGCTGGAAGGTGTTCTGGACTCTGCCTAACAGGATGAAGTATTTCATCTCCAGCCAGATGAACCCGTAGTGGTTCTCATCGAACAGGATGAAGACTCCAGGGCAGCACCTGGGGTAGTTGGAGCCATGTAAGGTATCAACGTGCACGCCATAGAAACACATCCTGCATGTTCTGGGGTAGTTCTGGTCTCCTGTGCGCAAACATACAGGTAGTACAAATGGAACAGGCTGCTCCTCCGAAGGTGCAGCCCAGTACTCCCTGATGCTGGGCTGCACAGGGCTCTGCCAAACATGGCCCTCGCTTTCCTCAGTTCTGTTTCCCTGCTGCTGCTGCTGCTGCTGCTGCTGCTGCTGCTCGCAGATCACCTGCTCCTCAATCTCCTGGACCACGCGGGAGAGCTCGTTGAAGTGCGGAAGTTCTTGCCTTCTGGCAGATAAATGCGGCGCATGAGGTGGACCTCTAAGGTCCAGCTTAAGTCTCCCGTGATCTTCGTGACCCTGGCATACTTCCCATGGAAGCTGAGCATGGCAATCATTAGGCCAAAGCCATTGGATTTTCCTTGGAAGAGTCCTGGCCTGATGAGGTCGCCTGAGTGTCTCGGCGGGAGGTAGAGGCGACGGTAGGTCAGGCGGTCATACAGCTGCCTGTCCTCCTGCGACATCTCCAGCCCCCGTCCTCCCCTAAGCCGAGTTGGTGAATCCTGTCGGGGGTCTCTCTGGATCCACCGGTTGCTGAACCTGTCCTTCTGAATCTGCATGTGGCGGCTGTGGGAAAAGCTGTACAAGTCGTCCATGTACTCCACTGTGGCTGATTTCCTCTGCATCAGGTGAATTCGAATCGAAGGCTCCAATTGCATTGGGCCAGCCACATGGGTGTTAAGGCGAGGCCAGTACATCCAACCAGTAATGCATAAGCCATCATCCACCACTACACTCAGCAGTCTTCTATAGCCATAATCTAGCTGCCACAAACCCAAAAGGTTTCTGTATGGGAACATATTGGTGTAGACTTCTCTATAAGACATACCACCGATCGTCTCCGGTTTCTGCAAGTTTCCAGGAACGCCAAACTCCTGGTGACAGCGCTGTCTCCAGATACTGTGGGTGTGCAGGATGTCCCGGAATTTGGTGCAGGCCTTGGCCAAGCTGGCCAGGTCGGTGCCTGGGAGCGAGGCGAAGATGTCCACCAGCATCTCCACAGGCATGTCCTGCAGCGAACAGTGCGGGGGCAGCATGGGGCTCGTGAGACCTCCACTCCCCGCACAGCCCTGCGATGCTGCATCCGCCTCCAGGTGCTTTTCTGCCAGGGCCGGCTTGCCCTCTGGCACTGCCTTCTCAGCTGGACCCTGGCACTCCTGAAGACACTGCTTGCCTTCTGCTGCTGCCATCTCAGCTGGGCGCTGGCGCCTGTGAGGGCACCACTTGCCTTCTGCCCCTGCTGCCTCCGCTGGGCTCTAGCGTTTCTGTGGGCACCGCTTGCCTTCCGCCGCAGCTGCTGTCTCAGCTGGGCCCTGGCACTCCTGAGGACACAGACATCCCAGAGAAGAGCCCAAGCCACAGAGGCAAGCGCACTCCTCCATGCCTCCACGTGTAACAGACACCACAGTCCACCTATATCGTATTGAAAAAAGTCTCGGTCACCCTTCCCACTGTGGAGTCTGATGTCTCACCAACGAAGCCCTGGGTTGCAGTGCGGGAGACTTATATACACCAAGGCGGGAGGTCTGACCCAATCAGAAGCCATGCTAGAGCCGCCCGCCCATTGCGATGGTGTGATTGGTGGATTCTCGGGGGGCAGTCGCTTTCCGTGGCTCCGCCCCCGCCTGCCAGCACCAAAGAATCTTCTCCAGGCGCTCACTGGAAGGAGCAAAACTGCTCTCAAGTCGCTTTTCTCTCCTTCCCTGTCGCCCGTCCCAGGGTCAAAGAGTCGGGGGTGAGGGGTCAGGGTGGCGCCAGGCAGGGGAGGGGAGCTGAGGGATGTGGAGGACTGTCCCAGTGCGCCCTGGCAAGTCCCGCAGTCCGGCCCACAGGGTTTTGCCAGGCGCCCCCTGCAGAGCGAAGCGAGCGCACGGGATCGGCAGCGAGGTCGGCCACCCATCCCACCTGTCTGGAAACACGGTCCAAAGAGTCTAACAAGTGCGCGAGTCTGGGGCTCTCACGAAAGCTTCAGTGGCACAATGAACGTGAAGGCCCGACAGGGCCAAGGTGGGATCCGAGGCCTCTCCAGTCCGCCGAGGGGGCACCACCCGCCCTTCATGCCCGCCTTGCCGGGGAGGTGGAGCATGAGCGTTCGTGTTAGAACCCGAAAGATGGTAAATGATACCTGGGCAGGGCGAAGCCACAGGAAACTCTGGTGGAGGTCCGTACGGGTCCTGATGTGCAAATCCTTCATCTAACCTGCGTATAGGGGTGAAACAATACTCGAACCAACTAGTAGCTGGCTCCCTACGAATTTTCCCTCAGGATAGCTGACGCTCTTTTATTTTACTTTATTTACTCTTTATTTACTCTTTATTTACTCCATTTACTCTATTTACTCTATTCTATTCTATTCTATTCTATTCTATTCTATTTTACTATGGCATCTGGACTTAGCAGAGCCAAAGAACGATGTCGCACCAAGATTTTTTCGTGAGAGCCTTCATATGCCTGAATGAAATTACCTGAACAGGGTCGCCTCATGCAGAGGCTTCTAGCACCTGAGGCAGAAGAGCTTGGCTGTGTCTTTAGCAGATCGTGTTGAAGAAAACATAGACGGAGGGAGCTGCCATGTTTCCAAGCAGCCATTGGGGAAAGGGCTGTGTGAACCTGAATGTATGTGTTCAAAACTGCATAAGGAAAATTCACACACCAACACTTTGCTTCTTTCGCAACAGATTATATTGTTCAAAGATGGGCAAGCATTGCTGAACTGAACGATGAATTTCTTACAAAATTCTTACTACGTTCAAAGTTGCCAGATAACCCTAGCTTGCCACAATGGATGTCACAGTTCTATAAACAACTTTCATTCCCACAGACATTTCATTACTTTCTCAGCTGTGTGTTCTAGGGCTCTTTACAAGTGTTCACACAGGCAGATGCAAACACACACACACACACACACACACACACACACTCCCCCAGCAAACATGCCCTCATATTTTCTAATATAAAAACAACTAAGTAGGTGTGTTTCCATTTGGTATTGCTGTATCCTTGGTGTGGGATATTTTAGGTTGAGTAAGAAGTAAGTGATCAGCGAATGCCTCGCCTTTCAGACACAGTGGTTTGTACTCTGGGAATGGTCACGTACATGACCAGTGTTGTTTGATGAATGAAAGATTTCACCTGATTTTACCCTGCATCATTTCACTCGAGTGAATAATGTGTAAACAGTGTTGGTCTTTCACGATTCCCTCTCCTTTGTTGAGCTCGGTCATGTTTTCTCAGGGAAGGACCATGACTGGAGGATTTTCCACATAGCTGACATGCCTAGGGCTCTTCTCCCCTGTAGGGACTCTGGTGTCTGAGAGATTCGCATGTTGACCGAATGCATTCCCACACTTACCCGCATTCACATGGGCTGTCTCTGGTGTTTGTTATGTGGGAACGTGTCGTCAGCTCAGACTTTTGACGGAAAGCCTTTCCACACATGGAACATACATGTGGTATATTCACCGTGTGCATTCTCCGGTGCTGGTTCAGGCCAGAGCTTTGAATAGTGATCATAGCATTGCTTGCCCGGATGGACTCAATTGTGCTTTTCTGTGGTAAGATCTTTGATTGAGAGCTATGTCACATAGGGGCCATTCATGTGGTTACTCTCCTGTGTGGATGGCCTCACGCTGTCTAAAGAAAGAACTCTGACTGAAAGCTTTCCCACACTCACTGCACTCATAAGGATTCTCTTTGTTGTGCATTTCATTGTGGTTTCTAAGCCCAGATCGTTGCAGAAAGCCTTTCCCTCGTAGGTGACATTCACATGGTTTCTCTCTAGGGTGCGTCATGTCCGGCCCTCTGAGGTTGAAAGCATTCCTGAAGGGAATTCCAAGGTCACACTGTGGTGTGCATGTCATTATGTCTACTAAGGCACTCCTCTAGTCCAGGTGACTTTCCGCACTGTTGGCTGACATCTGGTGTCTCTCTTACATGAAGTGAGGAATGTGGAGACACGGCTGATCTATGAGTAAATTCATCACTCCTGTCAGCCCTTGGCACACTTCCTCTAGAAGCTGCGGAGATCTCTCATTCTCACAGCCTGGTGAGGGCAGGGGTAGGGTCCTGGACATGTTCTGAAGTCGTCCAGGTCAAGGAGGGCTCCTCGGATGGGAGTGGGGTGGGCAGGGACTGAGGGATTCTGAGAGGGGCACTGAGGCTGCCGAAGGACCACAAGGGAGGGGCACCTTTGGAGGGTGAATCCCTAAGGGTTTTTAGTGCCCCTTAGGGTGGGGATGACCTTGACTGTGAGAGGGGGGATTAGGCATGGACCTAGAGGTTGAGCCCAAACTACAGTCATTTCAAGGAACATAAGACTCCACTCTCCTGTCAGGGACCTGAGATTTGTGGCACAACCATGATGCCAAACATGATCTCACATGTGAACCTGAATGTATGTATGGAAATGAAACCCAATAACAAGCACGAAATATTGTGCAGAATTTTATTAGTATGGGATAAAAAGTATATGCAGCAGAATTTAATAAATCATTTCATACAGCATAATACATAAAATAAAATGAAATAAAATAAAATAATTAAAATTCCCCCGACCCACCAACAAGACGTGATGCGTCGCCCGGGTGTTCAATGATGCCGCGAGAAAGGGGTGAATCCTCCGAGTCCAGGGAATGCGATGGCAAAAGCACCAGGAAGCCGAGAGTCGCGGATGTGCACACTCCGAAAGTTCGCCCAGTCCTGCGGGCGCCAGAGCACGCTGCCAGGAGGAGCGTGGAGGCTGGGCTGGGTCCTTGGGCTGGTTGTGGGCAGCAGCTCTCCAGTGGGTCCTGATCCAGCAGCGGCTAGTGCGCTCCCATCGCTGGGAACCCGCAGCGAGGTCATGTGCGCCCTAATGGGCTCAGCCTGGCCCGCCCACGCAGCAGCCCAGGCCCACAGCCACACGCATGCGCAGTGGCCACCAAAGGGTGTTGGCGGGAGGTGAGCGGGGTGCAGAGCCCAGGCCAGCTCCCCAGGGTGGATGCTTTGAGGTTCCCTGACTCTGCAGGCGAGCAACTGGCGGAGGAGACGCACTGACCTACGCTCCTCGCACCCGCGTGGCCGCACACCCTGGTCCCCTCTGGTCCCGCGGCATCTGCAGGACTTGGCGGAGACACACTCCCTGGGAGATCCAGGAACTGGAAGAAGTCCACGTCACTGTCACCCACAAAGTTGTACCAGGGTCTGGGGGAGGAGAAGGGCTCCTCCAAGAAGCAATAGGCTGAGAGCAGGTCTGTGAAATCAGGGACTGAAGAGAAATTCCCGGGGTTGTCGGAGCCCTGAGGCGAGTGTGTGGCCTCGGATGGAGCTCGAGTTGGACTTGGACTTGGAGCTGGAGTTGGAGCTGGATCTAGAGCTGGAGTTGGAGCTGGTGCTGAAGAAGAAGTTGGATCTAGATCTGGAGCTGCATCTGGAGTTGGAGTTGGATCTGTATCTGGGGCTGGAGCTGGAGCTGGAGCTGGAGCTGGAAGCTGGAGCTGGAGCTGGAGCAGGTGGAGCAGTGACCGTGCCCTGGACGCCTTGCACAGGGTCGGAGCAGGCCTGGCTGTAGCTGGAGGCCCTGGGATCTGCTACTGGGAAGACTTGCAAGGGACTGTGCGGAGGGAGGCTGCAGAAACCAAGGTCCCCGTGGTGTACGGGGGTGGCAGGGAGAACAGGGCTGGTGGGGAGCACAGGGCCAGAGAGGAGCACAAAGCCGGCCCGGCTCACAGGACCAGCCAGGAACACAGGGCCAGCGGGGAGCCCAAGGCCTGCCAGGAGCACTGAGCCGGCTGGGAACACAGGACCAGCGGGGAACACTGGCTCCTCAGGGCGCACAGGAATGGCGGGCAGCACAGGGCTGGCAGGGAACAAAGGGCCCTCCTGGGACGCAGGGCCTGCAGGCGAGCGCACGGGCGCAGGCTGAGGGGTGCAGACTGCCTGTTGCTGGGGCACAGCCTGGGTTCCCTGGCCTTGCTGATTGCGCAGTCGCTGCAACCTTTGCTCTTTGGCCCTGCGGTTCTTGAGCCACACCCTCACTTGGGCCTCAGGCAGGTTCAACCTGGCCGCCAGGGTCTCGTGTTCCTCATAGGTCCCGTAGGGTTTCCCCTCAAAGAATTCCTCCAGGACCCGCAGCTGTTGTGCGCTGAACACCATGCGGGGCCGCCGCTGGCGCCACAGCGGCGTCCTCTTCCTCGGGGGGCTTGGGGACAACCGGGAGCCGGTGGGAAACCTGGGATCTTGCATCTTTGATGCTCCTGGGCCCTCTGTGCTTGAAGCTCTGGCAAACAGCCCTGCGAGTGCTGCCTTAAATACCTGGGAGGCACTCGCCACCCAGTGGTCCCAACCAATGGGGCTCGAGGCAGCTCTGCCCTCAGGCCCGGCCCCTTGTGCAGGTGTGTGCATGCGTGCGTGCGTGCGTGCGTGCGTGCATGCCTGTTTTTTCGAGCGCAGGTGCTTAGGGACCAGGTAGGGTGGGGTGGGCTGGGGGTGGGGTGGGCAGGGCCATCAGGGAGGCGCAATCATTGATTAGTCCTTTGAGCAAGCAGCTGCCCGCACCACGTGCTGGTCCTAGGGCCTGGCAGACGTAGGTGGTCAGACAGCCTTGGCCCTGCCCTCAAGAGGACTCGGTAGTGTGCTGTTCCCGAGGGGGCTTTTATTAGAATCCATGTCAGAGACGATGACCTGCGTGATGGAATGCCAAAGGAAAACACACTGTGAGATCTCCTTGCAGGATTCCGCTCGCCGTCTGAACTGCCTCTTCCCGTGTCAGGGTGGCTTCTCCCCTAACTGGACATGATTTCTGCTTCCTGGGAGCAGGGTGGTCTCCACGGCAGTTAATGACCCTGACGTCCAAAAGGGATAACCCAACCGATTCCTTGGTTTGTAAATTGGGACTGGAGGCCCCCTGCTCCATGATGTCTAAAAGTAAAACAGGGTGTGTTACGAACCAAAAACAAAAAAAGTGTCTAGAACTTTGCCTCCTGGCCCCACTTAGCAGAGACATAGAAAGATGTGCCACCAAGATTTTTCCGTGAGAGCCCTTGATATGCCCGAAAGAACTTGCCTGAGCAGGGTCGTGTCATGCAGAGGCATCTAGCACCTGAGGCACAAAATTTTGGCTGTGTCTTTAGCAGATCATGTGGAAGAAATCATAGACGGAGGGAGCTGCCATGTTTCCAAGCAGCCATTGGAGAAAGGGCTGTGTGAACCTGAATGTATGTGTTCAAAACTGCATAAGGAAAACTAACACACCAACACTTTGCTTCTTTCACAACACATTTTATTGTTCAAATATGGTCAAGCATTGCTGTCCTAAATTATGAATTTCTTACAAAATTCTTACTACGTTCAAAGTTGCCCGATCACCGTAGCTTCCCGCAATGGATGTCACAGTTCTATAAACAACTTTCATTCCCACAGACATTTCATTACTTGCTGAGCTGTGTGTTTAAGGGCTCTTTACAAGTGTTCACACAGGCAGATGCACACCCACACCCCCCCCCCCCACACACACACACAAACCACACATGCCCTCATATTTTTCTAATATAAAAACAACTAAGTATGTGTGTTTCCATTTGGGATTGCTGTATCCTTGGTGTGGGATATTATACGTTAAGAAATAAGTGATCAGCGAATGCCTCGCCTTTCAGACACAGTGGTTTGTACACTGTGAATGGTCACGTACAAGACCAGTGTTGTTTGATGAATAAAAGGTTTCACCTGATTTTACCCTGCATCATTTCACTCGAGTGAATAATGTGTAAAGCAGTGTTGGTCTTTCATGATTCCCTCTCCTTTGTTGAGTTCCATCATGTTTTCTAAGGGAAGGACCATGACTGGAGGATTTTCCACATAGCTGACATGCCTAGGGCTCCTCTCCCGTGTAGGAATTCTGGTGTCTGATGAGATTCGCATTTTGACTGAAGGCTTTCCCACACTGACCGCATTCACATGGATTCTCCCTGGTGTGTGTTATGTGGGAACGTGTCCGTCAGCTCAGACTTTTGGCGGAAAGCCTTCCGACACATGGGACATACATGTGGTTTCTTCCCCGTATGCATTCTTCAGTGCTGGTTCAGGCCAGAGCTTTGACTAGTGACATTCATAGCATTGCTTGCCCGGATGGACTCAATCCTGCTTTTCTGTGGTAAGATCTTTGATTGAGAGGTCTGTCACATAAGGGACATTCATGTGGTTACTCTCCAGTGTGGATGGCCTCATGCTGTCTAAGGAAAGAACTCTGACTGAAAGCTTTCCCACACTCACCGCACTCATAAGGCTTCTCTCCGTTGTGCTTTGCATTGTGGTTTCTAAGCCCAGATCATTGCAGAAAGCCTTTCCCACGTAGAAGACATTCACAAGGTTTCTCTCTAGGGTGTGTCATGTTCTGGCCTCTGACGTTGAAAACATTCCTGAAGGTTATCCCAAGGTTACGCTGTGGTGTGCATGTCATTGTGTCTACTAAGGCATTCCTCTAGTCCAGGTGACTTTCCGCACTGTTGGCTGACATCTGGTTTCTTTCTTACGAGAACTGAGGAATGTGGAGACATGGCTGATCTATGAGTAAATTCATCACTCCTATCAGCCCTTGGCACCCTTCTTCTAGAAGCTGTGGAGAGGTCGAATTTTCAAGGCACGGTGGGGGCAGAGGTAGGATTCTGGACATGTTCTGAAGTCGTCCAGGTCAGGCAGAGCTCCTCGGATGGGGTTGGGGTGGGCATTGACTGAGGGATTCTGAGAGGGTCACTGAGGCTTCCGAAGGACCACAAGGGAGGGGCACCTTTGGAAGGTGAATTCCTAAGGGCTTTTAGTGCCCCTTATGGTGGGGATGACCTCGCCTGTGAGAGAGGGATTAAGCAGGGACCTACAGGTGGAGCCCAATCTACAGTCATTTCAAGGAACATCAGACTCCACTCTCCTCTCAGGGACATGAGCTTTGTGGCACAACCATGATGCCAAACATGATCTGACATGATCAGAAATGACACCCAATCACAAGCATGACATATTGTGCAGAATTTTATTAGTATGGTATAAAAAGTATATGCAGCAGAATTTAATAAATCATTTCATACAGCATAATACATAAAATAAAATAAGTAAAATAACCCATCCACCCCCCCTCCAACAAAACGTGATGTGTCTTCCCGGTGTTCAATGATGCCCCGAGAAGGGGGTGAATCCTCCGAGTCCAGGGAATGCGATGGCAAAAGCACCAGGAAGCCGCAAGTCGCAGATGTGCACTTTCCGAAAGTTCGCCCAGTCCTGCGGGTGCCAGAGCACGCTGCCAGGAGGAGCGTGGAGGCTGGGCTGGGTCCTTGGGCTGGTTGTGGGCAGCAGCTCTCCAGTGGGTCCTGATCCAGCAGCGGCCACTGCGCTCCCATGGCTGGGAACCCGCAGCGAGGTCACGTGCGTCCTTAGGGCTATGCCTGGACCAGGGATGCAGCAGCCCAGGCCCTCAGCCACACGCATGCGCAGTGGTCACCGAAGGGTGCTGCCGGGAGCGGGGCGGGGTGCAGAGCCCCGGCCACCTCCTCAGGGTGGATGCTTAGAGGTTCGCTGACTGCAGGCGAGCAACTGGCGGTGGAAACACACTGACAGGGGCTCCTTGCACCAGCATGGGCCCACACCCAGGTCCCCTCTGGTCCCGCGGCATCTGCAGGACTTGGCGGAGACACACTCCCTGGCAGATCCAGTGACTGGAAGAAGTCCACGTCACTGTCACCCACAAAGTCGTATCAGGGCCTGGGGGAGGAGAAGGGCTCCTCCAAGAAGCAATAGGCTGAGAGCAGGTCTGTGAAATCAGGGACTGAAGAGAAATTCCCGGCGTTGTCGGGGCCCTTAGGCGAGAATGTGGCCTCGGATGGAGCTCGAATTGGACTTGGAGTTGGACTTGAGCTGGAGTTGGAGCTGGTGTTGGAGCTGGAGCTGAAGAAGAAGTTGGATCTAGATCTGGAGCTGCATCTGGAGTTGGAGCTGGATCTGGATCTGGGGCTGCAGCTGGAGCTGGAGCTAGAGCTGGAGCTGGAGCTGGAGCAGGTGGAGCGTTGACCATGCCCTGGACGCCTTGTACAGGGTCGGAGCAGGCCTGGCTGTAGCTGGAGGCCCTGGGATCTGCTACTGGGAAGATTTGCAAGGGGGGAAGGGAGCACAGGGCTGGTGGGGAGCACAGGGCCAGCGAGGAGCACAATGCCAGCCTGGAGCACAGGACCTGCCGGTAGCACAGGACCAGCTGGGAAAACAGGGCCAGCGGGGAACCCAGGGCGTTCAGGGTGCACAGAGCCTGCTGGGAACTCAGGACCCGCCAGTAGCACAGGACCGCCCGGGAACACAGGGCCACTGGGAAGCCCAAGGCCTCCGGGGAGCACTGGCTCCTCAGGGCGCACAGGAATGGCGGGCAGCACAGGCCTGTCAGGGAGCAAAGGGCCCTCCTGGGACGCAGGGCCTGCAGGAGAGGGCACAGGTGAGGGCTGAGAGGCACAGACTGCCAGTTGCTGGGGCGCAGGCTGGGCTCCCGGGCCTTGCTGATTGCGCAGTCGCTGCAACCTTTGCTCTTTGGCCCTGCGGTTCTTGAGCCACACCCTCACTTGGGCCACAGGCAGGTTCAACCTGGCCGCCAGGGTCACGCGTTCCTCATAAGTCCCGTAGGGTTTCCCCTCAAAGAATTCCTCCAGGACCCGCAGCTGTTGTGCGCTGAACACCATGCGGGGCCGCCGCTGGCGCCACAGCGGCGTCCTCTTCCTCAGGGGGCTTGGGGACAACGGGAAGCCGGTGGGAAACCCGGGGTCTTGCATCCTGGATCTCCTGGACCCTCTGTGCTTGAAGCTCTGGCAAACAGCCCTGCAAGTGCCGCCTTAAATACCTGGGAGGCACTCACCACCCAGCGTTCCCAACCAATGGGGCTCGAGGCAGCTCTGCCCTCAGGCCCGGCCCCTTGTGCAGGTGTGTGCATGCGTGCGTGCGTGCGTGCGTGCCTGTTTTTTGCGCGCAGGTGCTTAGGGACCGGGTGGGGTGGGGTGGGCTGGGGGTGGGGTGGGCAGGGCCATCAGGGAGGCGCAATCATTGATTAGTCCTTTGAGCAAGCAGCTGCCCGCACCAAGTGCCTGTCCTAGGGCCTGGCAGACGTAGGTTGCCAGACAGCCTTGGCCCTGCCCTCAAGAGGACTCGGTAGTGTGCTGTTCCCGAGGGGGCTTTTATTAGAATCCATGTGAGAGACGATGACCTGCATGATGGAATGCCAAAGGAAAACACACTGTGACATCTCCTTGCTCGATTCAGCTCACCATCTGAAGTGCTTTCTCCCATGTCAGGGTGGCTTCTCCCCTAACTGGACATGATTTCTGCTTCCTGGGAGCACGTTGGTCTCCACGGCAGTTGACGAACCTGATGTCCACAACGGATAAGCCAACCTCTTCCTTCGTTTGTTAATTGGGACTGGAGGCCATCTGCTCCATGATGTCTAAAAGTAAAACAGGGTGTGTAACGAACCAAAAAAAAAAAGTGTCTAGAACTCTGCCTACTGGCCCCACTTAGCAGAGACATAGAAAAATGTGCCACCAAGATTTTTCCGTGAGAGCCCTTGATATGCCAGAAAGAACTTGCCTGAGCAGGGTCATGTCATGCAGAGGCATCTAGCACCTGAGGCACAAGATCTTGGCTGTGTGTTTAGCAGATCATGTGGAAGAAAACATAGACGGAGGGAGATGCCATGTTTCCAAGCAGCCATTGGAGAAAGGGCTGTGTGAACCTGAATGTATGTGTTCAAAACTGCATAAGGATAACTAAGACACCAACACTTTGCTTCTTTCACAACACATTTTATTGTTCAAATATGGGCAATCATTGCTGTCCTGAATGATGAATTTCTTACAAAATTCTACATTCAAAGTTGCCAGATCCCCGTAGCTTCCCGCAATGGATGTCACAGTTCTATAAACAACTTTCATTCCCACAGACATTTCATTACTTGCTGAGCTGTGTGTTTAAGCGCTCTTTACAAGTATTCACATAGGCAGATGCACACACACACCCCCCCCCCCCAACACACACTCTCAGCACACATGCCCTCATATTTTTCTAATATAAAAACAACTAAGTATGTGTGTTTCCATTTGGGATTGCCGTTTCCTTGGTGTGGGATATTATAGGTTGAGTAAGAAATAAGTGATCAGCGAATGCCTCGCCTTTCAGACACAGTGGTTTGTACACTGTGAATGGTCACGTACAGGACCAGTGTTGTTTGATGAATAAAAGGTTTCACCTGATTTTACCCTGCATCTTTTCACTCGAGTGAATAATGTGTAAAGCAGTGTTGTTCTCTCATGATTCCCTCTCCTTTGTTGAGTTCCATCATGTTTTCTAAGGGAAGGACCATGACTGGAGGATTTTCCACATAGCTGACATGCCTAGGGCTCTTCTCCCGTGTATGAATTCTGGTGTCTGATGAGATTCGCATGTTGACTGAAGGCGTTCCCACACTGCCCTCATTCACATGGATTCTCCCTGGTATGTGTTATGTGGGAACGTGTCCGTCAGCTCAGACTGTTGACGGAAAGCCTTCCCACACATTGGACATACATGTGTTTTCTTCCCGGTATGCATTCTCCGGTGCTGGTTCAGGCCAGAGCTTTGACTAGTGACATTCATAGCATTGCTTGCCTGGATGGACTCAATCCTGCTTTTCTGTGGTAAGATCTTTGATTGAGAGGTCTGTCACATAAGGGACATTCATGTGGTTACTCTCCTGTGTGGATGGCCTCATGCTGTCTAAGGAAAGAACTCTGACTGAAGGCTTTCCCACACTCACCTCACTCATAAGGCTTCTCTCCGTTGTGCTTTGCATTGTGGTTTCTAAGCCCAGATCGTTGTAGAAAGCCTTTCCCACGTAGAAGACATTCACATGGTTTCTCTCTAGGGTGTGTCATGTTCTGCCCTCTGACGTTGAAAACATTAATGAAGGGTATCCCATGGTCACGCTGTGGTGTGCATGTCATTGTGTCTACTAAGGCATTCCTCTAGTCCAGGTGACTTTCCGCACTGTTGGCTGACATCTGGTTTCTTTCTTACGAGAACTGAGGAATTTGGAGACATGGCTAATCTATGAGTAAATTCATCACTCCGATCAGCCCTTGGCACCCTTCTTCTAGAAGCTGTGGAGAGGTCGAATTTTCAAGGCACGGTGGGGGCAGAGGTAGGATTCTGGACATATTCTGAAGTCGTCCAGGTCAGGGAGGGCTGCTCAGATGGGGTTGGGGTGTGCATGGACTGAGGGATTCTGAGAGGGGCACTGAGGCTGCTGAAGGACCACAAGGGAGGGGCACCTTTGGAGGGTGAATTCCTAAGGGCTTTTAGTGCCCCTTAGGGTGGGGATGACCTCGCCTGTGAGAGAGGGATTAGGCAGGGACCTACAGGTGGAGCCCAAACTACAGTCATTTCAAGGAACATCAGACTCCACTCTCCTGTCAGGGACCTGAGTTTTGTGGCACAACCATGATGCCAAACATGATCTGACATGATCAGAAATGACACCCAATCACAAGCATGACATATTGTGCAGAATTTTATTAGTATGGGATAAAAAGTATATGCAGCGGAATTTAATAAATCATTTCATATGGCATAATACATAAAATAAAATAAGTAAAATAACCCCCCCCCCAACAAGAAGTGATGCGTCTTCCCGGTTTTCAATCATGCTGCGAGAATGGGGTGAATCCTCTGAGTCCAGGGAATGCGCTGGGAAAAGCACCAGGAAGCTGCAAGTCGCAGATGTGCACTTTCCGAAAGTTCGCCCAGTCCTGCGGGCGCCAGAGCACGCTGCCTGGAGGAGCGTGGAGGCTGGGCCAGGTCCTTGGGAAGGTTGTGGGCAGCAGCTCTCCAGTGTGTCCCGCACCAGCAGCAGCTATTGCGCTCCCAGCGCTGGGAACCCGCAGCGAGGTCAAGTGCGTCCTAATGGGCTAGGCCTGGACCAGAGATGCAGCAGCCCAAGCCCTCAGCCACGCGCATGCACAGAGGCCACCGAAGGGTGTTGGCCGGAGGGGGTCAGGGTAAAGAACCCAGGCCACCTCCCCAGAGTGGGTGCTTAGAGGTTCACTGACTCTGCAGGTGATCAACTGGCGGCGGAACGCACTGACCGGCGCTCCTCACATCCGCGTGGGCGCACACCCTGGTCCCCTCTGGTCCCGCATCTGCAGGACTTGGCGGATACACACTCCCTAGCAGATCCAGTGACTGGAAGAGGTCCACGTCGCTGTCACCCACAAAGTCGTACCAGGGACTGGGGGAGGAGAAGGGCTCCTCCAAGAAGCAATAGGCTGAGAGCAGGTCTGTGAAATCAGGGACTGAAGAGAAATTCCCGGCGTTGTCGGGTCCCTGAGGCGAGAGTGTGGCCTCTGATGGAGCTCGAGTTGGACTTGGAGTTGAACTTGGAGCTGGAGTTGGGGCTGGATCTAGAGCTGAAGTTGGAGATGGAGTTGAAGAAGAAGTTGGATCTAGATCTGGAGCTGCATCTGGAGCTGCATCTGGAGCTGGAGCTGGATCTGGAGCTGGAGCAGGTGCAGCGGTGACCGTGCCCTGGACGTCTTGCACATGTTCGGAGCAGGCCTGGCTGTAGCTGAAGGCCTTGGGATCTGCTACTGGGAAGACTTGCAAGGGCCTGTGCAGAGGGAGGCTGCGGAAACCAAGGCCCCCATGGTGTACGGGGGCGGCAGGGAGCATAGGGCTGGTGGGGAGCACAGGGTCAGTGAGGAGCACAAAGCCGGCAGGGAGCACAGGACCCGCCCGGAGCACAGGACCAGCCGGGAAAACAGGGCCAGCGGGGAGCCCAGGGCCTGCGGGGTGGACAGAGCCGTCAGGGAACACAGGACACGCCGGGAGCACAGGGCCGGCTGGGAACACAGGACCCGCTGGGAGAACAGGACCAGCCAGGAACACAGGGGCAGCGGGAGCCCAAGGCCTGAGGGGAGCACTGAGCCGGCTGGGAACACAGGGCCATCGGGGAACACTGGCTCCTCAGGGCACACAGGAATGGCGGGCAGCACAGGCCTGGCAGGGAGCAAAGGGCCCTCCTGGGACGCAGGGCCTGCAGGAGAGGGCACGGGCGCGGGCTGAGAGGCGCAGACTGCCAGTTGCTGGGGCGCAGCCTGGGCTCCCGGGCCTTGCTGATTGCGCAGTCGGTGCAACCTTTGCTCTTTGGCCCTGCGGTTCTTGAGCCACACCCTCACTTGGGCCTCAGGCAGGTTCAGCCTGGCCGCCAGGGTCTCGCGTTCCTCATAGGTCCCGTAGGGTTTCCCCTCAAAGAATTCCTCCAGGACCCGCAGCTGCTGTGCGCTGAACACCGTGCGATGCCTCCACTGGCGCCACATCCGCGTCCTCTTCCTCAGGGGGCTTGGGGACAATGGGGAGCCGGTGGGAAACCCGGGGTCTTGCATCTTTGATGCTCCTGGGCCCTCTGTGCTTGAAGCTCTGGCCAACAGCCCTGCGAGTGCCGCCTTAAATACCTGGGAGGCACTCACCACCCAGCGTTCCCAACCAATGGGGCTCGAGGCAGCTCTGCCCTCAGGCCCCGCCTTTTGTGCAGGTGTGTGCGGGCGTACGGGCGTGCTTGCATGCGTGCGTGCGTGCGTGCATGCCTGCTTTTTCCTGTGCAGGTGCGTAGGAACCGGGTGGGGTGGGGTGGGGTGGGGTGGGGGTGGGGCGGGCAGGGCCATCAGGGAGGCGCAATCATTGATTAGTCCTTTGAGCAAGCAGCTGCCCGCACCAAGTGCCTGTCCTAGGGCCTGGCAGACGTAGGTTGCCAGACAGCCGTGGCCCTGCCCTCAAGAGGACTCGGTAGTGTGCTGTTCCCGAGGGGGCTTTTATTAGAATCCATGTGAGAGACGATGACCTGCATGATGGAATGCCAAAGAAAACCCACTGTGAGATCTCCTTGCTAGATTCAGCTCGCCATCTGAACTGCCTCTTCCCGTGTCAGGGTGGCTTCTCCCCTAACTGGACATGATTTCTGCTTCCTGGGAGCACGTTGGTCTCAACGACAGTTGATGACCCTGACGTCCACAACGGATAACCCAAAGAGTTTCTTCGTTTGTAAATTGGGGCTGGAGGCCCCCTGCTCCATGATGTCTAAAAGTAAAACAGGGTGTGTAACGAACCAAAAAAAAAAGTGTCTAGAACTCTCCCTACTGGCCCCACTTAGCAGAGACATAGAAAGATGTGCCACCAAGATTTTTCCGTGAGAGCCCTTGATATGCCCGAAAGAACTTGCCTGAGCAGGGTCATGTCATGCAGAGGCATCTAGCACCTGAGGCACAAGATCTTGGCTGTGTGTTTAGCAGATCATGTGGAAGAAAACATAGACGGAGGGAGCTGCCATGTTTCCAAGCAGCCATTGGAGAAAGGGCTGTGTGAACCTGAATGTATGTGTTCAAAACTGCATAAGGATAACTAAGACACCAACACTTTGCTTCTTTCACAACACATTTTATTGTTCAAATATGGGCAATCATTGCTGTCCTGAATGATGAATTTCTTACAAAATTCTACATTCAAAGTTGCCAGATCCCCGTAGCTTCCCGCAATGGATGTCACAGTTCTATAAACAACTTTCATTCCCACAGATATTTCATTACTTGCTGAGCTGTGTGTTTAAGCGCTCTTTACAAGTATTCACACAGGCAGATGCACACACACACACACACCCCAACACACACTCTCAGCACACATGCCCTCATATTTTTCTAATATAAAAACAACTAAGTATGTGTGTTTCCATTTGGGATTGCTGTTTCCTTGGTGTAGGATATTATAGGTTGAGTAAGAAATAAGTGATCAACGAATGCCTCGCCTTTCAGACACAGTGGTTTGTACACTGTGAATGGTCACGTACAGGACCAGTGTTGTTTGATGAATAAAAGGTTTCACCTGATTTTACCCTGCATCATTTCACTCGAGTGAATAATGTGTAAAGCAGTGTTGTTCTTTCATGATTCCCTCTCCTTTGTTGAGTTCCATCATGTTTTCTAAGGGAAGGACCATGACTGGAGGATTTTCCACAAAGCTGACATGCCTAGGGCTCCTCTCCCGTGTAGGAATTCTGGTGTCTGATGAGATTCGCATTTTGACTGAAGGCTTTCCCACACTGACCGCATTCACATGGATTCTCCCTGGTGTGTGTTATGTGGGAACGTGTCCGTCAGCTCAGACTTTTGGCGGAAAGCCTTCCGACACATGAGACATACATGTGTTTTCTTCCCGGTATGCATTCTCCGGTGCTGGTTCAGGCCAGAGCTTTGACTAGTGACATTCATAGCATTGCTTGCCCGGATGGACTCAATCCTGCTTTTCTGTGGTAAGATCTTTGATTGAGAGGTCTGTCACATAAGGGACATTCATGTGGTTACTCTCCAGTGTGGATGGCCTCATGCTGTCTAAGGAAAGAACTCTGACTGAAGGCTTTCCCACACTCACCTCACTCATAAGGCTTCTCTCTGTTGTGCTTTGCATTGTGGTTTCTACGCCCAGATCGTTGTAGAAAGCCTTTCCCATGTAGAAGACATTCACATGGTTTCTCTCTAGGGTGTGTCATGTTCTGCCCTCTGACGTTGAAAACATTCCTGAAGGGTATCCCACGGTCACGCTGTGGTGTGCATGTCATTGTGTCTACTAAGGCATCCTCTAGTCCAGGTGACTTTCGCACTGTTGGCTGACATCTGGTTTCTTTCTTACGAAAACTGAGGAATGTGGAGACAGGGCTGATCTATGAGTAAATTCATCACTCCTATCAGCCCTTGGCACCCTTCTTCTAGAAGCTGTGGAGAGCTTGCATTTTCATGGCACGGTGGGGGCAGAGGTAGGATTCTGGACATGTTTTGAATTCGTTCAGGTTAGGGAGGGCTCCTCGGTTGGGGTTGGGGTGTGCATGGACTGAGGGATTCTGAGGGGGTCACTGAGGCTGCCGAAGGACCACAAGGGAGGGGCACCTTTGGAGGGTGAATTCCTAAGGGCTTTTAGTGCCCCTTAGGGTGGGGATGACCTCGCCTGTGAGAGAGGGATTAGGCAGGGACCTACAGGTGGAGCCCAATCTACAGTCATTTCAAGGAACATCAGACTCCACTCTCCTGGCAGGGACCTGAGTTTTGTGACACAACCATGATGCCAAACATGATCTGACATGATCAGAAATGACACCCAATCACAAGCACGACATATTGTGCAGAATTTTATTAGTATGGGACAAAAAGTATATGCAGCGGAATTTAATAAATCATTTCATCCAGCATAATACATAAAATACAATGAAATAAAATAAAATAATTAAAATACCCCCCACCCCTCAACAAGATGTGATGCGTATTCCTGGTATTCAATGATGCCGCCCCGAGAAGGGGGTGAATCCTCCGAGTCCACGGAATGCGATGGCAAATGCACCAGGATGCCGAGAGTCTCGGTTGTGCAGGCTCCGAAAGTTCTCCCAGTCCTGCGGGCGCCAGAGCACGCTGCCAGGAGGAGCGTGGAGGCTGGGCCAGGTCCTTGGGCAGGTTGTGGGCAGCAGCTCTCCAGTGGGTCCCGCACCAGCACAGGCTACTGCGCTCCCAGTGCTGGGAACCCGCAGCGAGGTCACTTGCGTCCTAATGGGCTCAGTCTCGCCTGCCCAAGCAGCGGCCCAGGCCCGCCGCCACGCGCATGCTCACTGGCCACCAAAGGGCACTGGCGAGAGGGGGCCAAGGTGCAGAGCCGAGGTCTCCTCCCCAGGTTGGAGGTTTAGAGGCTCGCTGACTCTGCAGACAAGCAACTGGCGGAGGAGACGCACTGACCTGCGCTCCTCGCACCCGCGTGGCCGCACACCCTCGTCCCCTCTGGTCCCGTGGCATCTGCAGGACTCGGCGGGGACACACTCCCTAGGAGATCCAGGAACTGGAAGAGGTCCACGTCGCTGTCACCCACAAAGTCGTACCAGGGCCTAGGGGAGGATAAGGGCTCCTCCAAGAAGCAATAGGCTGAGAGCAGGTCTGTGAAATCAGGGACTGAAGAGAAATTCCCGGCGTTGTCGAGGCCCTGCGGCGAGTGTGTGGCCTCGGATGGAGCTCCAGTTAGAGTTGGACTGGGAGTTGGAGCTGGATCTAGAGCTGGAATTGGAGCTGCAGCTGAAGAAGAAGCTGGATCTAGATGTGGAGCTGGATCTGGAGCTGGAGCTGGATATGGAGCTGGATCTGGGGCTGGGGCTGGAGCTGGAGCTGGAGCTGGAGCTGGGGCTGGGGTTGGGGCTGGAGCTGGAGCAGTGGCAGAGGTGACCATGCCCTGGACTCCTTGAGCAGGGTCGCAGCAGGCCTGGCTGTAGCTGGAGGCGCTGGGATCTTCTGTTGCGAAGACTTGCAAAGGTCTGTGCGGAGGGAGTATGCCGAAACCAAGGCCCTGTGGTGTACAGGGGCGGCAGGGAGCACAGGGCTGGTGGGGAGTACAGGGCCAGCGAGGAGCACAAAGCCGGCCGGGAGCATAGGACCCGGCGGGAGCACAGGACCGGCCGGGAACACAGGGCCAGCGGGGAGCCGGGGGCCTGCGGGCAGCACTGAACCGGCTGGGAACACAGGGCCAGCAGGGGACACTGGCTCCTCAGGGTGCACAGGAATGGCGGGCAACACAGGCCTGGCAGGGAGCAAAGGGCCCTCCTGGGACGCAGGGCCTGCAGGCGAGGGCACGGTGGCGGGCTGAGGGGAGCAGGCTGCCAGTTGCTGGGGCGCAGCCTTGGCTCCCTGGCCTTGCTGATTGCGCAGTCGGTGCAACCTTTGCACTTTGGCCCCGCGGTTCTTGAGCCACACCCTTACTTGGGCCTCCTGCAGGTTCAGCCTGGCCACCAGGGTCTCGCGTTCCTCATAGGTCCCGTAGGGTTTCCCCTCAAAGAATTCCTCCAGGACCCACAGCTGTTGTGCGCTGAACACCGTGCGATGCCTCCACGGGCGCCACAGCCGCGTCCTCTTCCTCGGGGGGCTTGGGGACAACCGGGAGCCAGTGGGAAACCCGGGGTCTTGCATCTTTGATGCTCCTGGGCCCTCTGCGCTTGAAGCTCTGGCCAACAGCCCTGCGAGTGCCACCTTAAATAGCTGGTAGGCAGTTGTCACCTAGCGTTCCCAACCAATGGGGCTCGAGGCAGCGCTGCCCTCAGGCCCTGCCCCTTGTGCAGGTGTGTGTGTCTGCGGGCGTGTGTGTCTGTGTGCCTGTGTCCTTCTTCGAGCGCTGGTGCGTAGGGGTAGGGTGGGTTGCGGGGGGGGGCGGGGGGGCCCTCAGGGAGGAGCCATCATTGATTAGTCCTTTGACCCAGCAGCTGTCCGCTCCTGTCCTAGGGCCTGGCAGACATAGGTGGCCAGACAGCCGTGGCCCTGCCCTCAAGAGGACTCGTTAGTGTGCTGTTCCCCAGGTGACTTTTATGAGAATCCATGTGAGAGACGATGACCTGTGTGATTGAATGCCAAAGGAACACACTGTGATATCTCCTTGCTAGATACAGCTCGCCATTTGAGCTGCCTCTTCCCGAGTCAGGGTGGCTTCTCCCCTAACTGGACATGATGTCGTCTTCCTTGGAGCACATTGGTCTCCACGACAGTTGACTGCCGTGACATCCACAATGGATAACCCAACCGAATCCTTGGTTTGTAAATAGGAACTAGAGGCCCCCTACTCCATGATGTCTAAGAGAAAAACAGGGTGTGTAAAGATAAAAAAAAAATAATTAAAAAAAAGAAGTGTTTAGAACTCTGTCTCCTGGCCCCACTTAGCAGAGACAGAGAATGATGTCCCTCCAAGATTTTTCCGTGAGAGCCCTTGATATGCCCGAATGAACTTTCCTGAGCAGGGTCGTGTCATGCAGAGGCAACTAACACCTGAGGCAGAAGAGCTTGGGTGTGTCTTTAGCAGATCATGTTGAAGAAAACATAGACGGAGGGAGCTGCCATGTTTTCAAGCAGCCATTGGGGAAAGTGCTGTGTGAACCTGAATGTATGTGTTCAAAAGTGCAAAAGGAAAACACACACCAACACTTTGTTTCTTTCGCAACAGATTATATTGTTCAAAGATGGGCAAGCATTGCTGAACTGAACGATGAATTTCTTACAAAATTCTACATTCAAAGTTCCAGATTACCCTAGCTTGCCGCAATGGATGTCACAGTTCTATAAACAACTTTCATTCCCACAGACATTTCATTACTTTCTCAGCTGTGTGTTCTAGGGCTCTTTACAAGTGTTCACACAGGCAGATGCAAACACACACACAAATACACACACACACACATACACACACACACACACACACACACACTCCCCCAGCAAACATGCCCTCATATTTTCTAATATAAAAACAACTAAGTAGGTGTGTTTCCATTTGGGATTGCTGTATCCTTGGTGTGGGATATTTTAGGTTGAGTAAGAAGTAAGTGATCAGCGAATGCCTCGCCTTTCAGACACAGTGGTTTGTACTCTGGGAATGGTCAGGTACATGACCAGTGTTGTTTGATGAATAAAAGGTTTCACCTGATTTTACCCTGCATCATTTCACTCGAGTGAATAATGTGTAAACAGTGTTGGTATTTCACAATTCCCTCTCCTTTGTTGAGCTCGGTCATGTTTTCTCGGGGAAGGACCCTGACTGGAGGATTTTCCATATAGCTGACATGCCTAGGGCTCTTCTCCCCTGTAGGGACTCTGGTGTCTGACGAGATTCGCATGTTGACGGAATGCGTTCCCACACTGACCGCATTCACATGGGCTGTCTCTGGTGTGTGTTATGTGGGAACGTGTCCGTCAGCTCAGACTTTTGACGGAAAGCCTTCCCACACATGGGACATACATGTGTTTTCTTCCCGGTATGCATTCTCCGGTGCTGGTTCAGGCCAGAGCTTTGACTAGTGACATTCATAGCATTGCTTGCCCGGATGGACTCAATCCTGCTTTTCTGTGGTAAGATCTTTGATTGAGAGGTCTGTCACATAGGGGCCATTCATGTGGTTACTCTCCAGTGTGGATGGCCTCATGTTGTCTAAGGAAAGAACTCTGACGGTAGGCTTGCCCACACTCACCGCACTCATAAGGCTTCTCTCCCTTGTGCATTTCATTGTGGTTTCTAAGCTCAGAACGTTGTAGAAAGCCTTTCCCTCGTAGGTGACATTCACATGGTTTCTCTCTAGGGCGCATCATGTTCAGCCCTCTGAGGTTGAAAGCATTCCTGAAGGGAATCCCACAGTCACACTGTGGTGTGCATGTCATTGTGTCTACTAAGGCACTCCTCTAGTCCAGGTGACTTTCCGCACTGCTGGCTGACATCTGGTGTCTCTCTTACATGAAGTGAGGAATGTGGAGACACGGCTGATCTATGAGTAAATTCATCACTCCTGTCAGCCCTTGGCAGCCTTCCTCTTGAAGCTGCGGAGAGCTCTCATTCTCAGGGCATGGTGGGGGCAGGGTTAGGGTCCTGGACATGTTCTGAAGTCGTCCAGGTCAAGGAGGGCTCCTCGGATGGGGGTGGGGTGGGGAGGGACTGAGGGATTCTGAGAGGGGCACTGAGGCTGCCGAAGGACCACAAGGGCGGGGCACCTTTGGAGGGTGAATCCCTAAGGGCTTTTAGTGCCCCTTAGGGTGGGGATGACCTTGATCGTGAGAGGGGGATTAGGCATGGACCTAGAGGTGGAGCCCAAACTACAGTCATTTCAAGGAACATCAGACTCCACTCTCCTGTCAGGGACCTGAGCTTTGTGGCACAACCATGATTCCAAACATGATCTGACATGGTCAGAAATGAAACCCAATCACAAGCACGACATATTGTGCAGAATTTTATTAGTATGGGATAAAAAGTATATGCAGCAGCATTTAATAAATCATTTCATACAGCATAATACATAAAATAAAATGAAATGAAATAAAATAATTAAAATGCCCCCCACTCCCCAACAAGACGAGATGCGTCTTCCCGGTGTGCATTGATGCTGCCGCGAGAAGCGGGTGAATCCTCCGAGTCCAGGGAATGCCATGGCAAAAGCACCAGGAAGCCGAGAGTCTCGGATGTGCACGCTCCGAAAGTTCGCCCAGTCCTGCTGCCGCCAGAGCACGCTGCCAGGAGGAGCGTGGAGGCTGAGCTGGGTCCTTGGGCAGTTGTGGGCGCAGCTCTCCAGTGGGTCCCGCACCAGCAGCGGCTACTGCGCTCCCAGCGCTGGGAACGGGCAGCGAGGTCACGTGTGCAGATAGACACGCATCCCAGGCCGGTACCGAGTGTCAACAGAGGCTGGGTGACTACAAACTGAGGATCTGGAGGCTTCGGCGGCAGAGGCGGTAGCGGTGGCACTCAGGCCCACGCCCGCGGAGGCAACCGGCGTCCAGGCAGGCGCACGGGCCGCCATTCAAAGCGACTCATCTGGGCGGAGGAGTTGGATGCCCAGGTGGACTCTTACAACTCGATGACGGGCCCCCAGCGGTTGGACGTCAAGCAGGACGCTTACAGCGGGATGAGGGTCACCCAGCAGCTGGACGCCTAAAAGGACGCTTACAACTCGATGAGGGACACCAAAAGGATGAACGCCCACCTGGGCGCTTACCATGCCATGAGGGACACCAAAAAGGTGGACGCCCAGAAGGACACTTACAGCTCCATGAGGGACACCGAGGAGTTGGACTCCCAGCTGGACGCTGACAGCGCAATGAAGGACACCGAGGACTTGGACGGCCAGAAGGACGCCGAGGAGATGGACGCCCTGCTGGCCGATGACGATGCGATGATGGACACCAGCTAAAGCACCAGCAAGTCAGTGTGCGCGAGGATGGCCAGGGACCTGGGGCCAATGATGGAGTTGTTTCTTCTGTTTGGAAATAGGATTTAAAACTCCTAGAAAGATTTTTCGTGAACTTTTATTTTATTCAATAACTCTGAAAAAGACCTGTTTTGTACCGAGTCATTTTCGGGATTCATTTTACCGTTTGCTGTTTTCACCTTGGCCATAATCACCCGAAAAGGTGTGGGAAAAACAAACAAACAAATAAACAAACAAACAAAATAACTCGTTCCCTCTGATAAAGAACAACAACAAAATACCCTCCTCAGAAAAAAAAGTTGACCCCGCCTTTCCAATTTTTGAGGCTTTGGCAAGCCCAGGTGGCCAGGCCTGGACTTGGTGTCTGGGCGGGGGCCTGACCATCCATCCACAGAGTTAGCGGAGTGGGGGGAGGGTTACAGGTGGGGGGGTGGGAGGTGGGGGGTGGGCGTGGGCGGGGTGTCGATCAAATGAACAGGCCAGGACGTCATCTTTGGCTGTGGATTACAGAATTTGGGTGGACTGGGGCAGGGGCCTAAGAGCACGTCCCGCCCTCTGCTGGTCGAGAAGCGTCAATGCAAGCCCCGCTCCTGCAACCTCCTGTGGGGAAAGCACAGACAGGTGACTGGACTTCCCCATTTCTGGCTAGACCCTAGGCGGGAAGGACGTGCAGGGGGCATTGTCTTTGAGAAGGCAGGGGCTGAAGGGTGTTCATGGATGGCGACGGACCATTCAAAGCAAGGAGTGTCTGTGCGTGACTGGGGATATACACGCACAGACGCACATGCTCGCTCGCACACACAAACTCCCACACCCACACCCACACACCTATCCCTCCCTCCTCCAACCCCCCCATTCCCCGCCCCCCGCGTCCCCCTGCCACACACACACACACACACACACACACACACACACGGGAGCATAAGGTCCCGCTACCAAGATATCTACCGAGTGAGGCAGGCCTAGGAGATTTTCCGTGGCTTTGTTTCCTTTTGGCCTGCCCTGGGCCCACCGGAGCCTGTCTAAGTATGTATTGTCCCCTCTTCCACCGAGAAAAAACGGCGATTCCATCCTGCAAGTCATGGAAACGGAGCCCTGCGGGCCTCCTTGGGCACCTGCCCTGTCTCCCAAGTCCTCCCCCAAGCCCCGTGAATCGCTTGGGCTGGCCTGTGGCGCCCTTCCTGGTCCTGCAGAGACAATGCAAGCCTCCTCCCCTCAACTTGAGGCCCAACCTGTGACATCAGTCCTAGGGGCGGCTGATTGGTCGAGCGGGCGGCTGATTTGGCTCCTCCCACTGGCTCTGGGCTATAAAAGAAAGCAGGGACTTCTTTGCAGAGCTTCTGAGCCCTAGGCTTGTGGTGTGGTCGTCGTCCTCGTTCTCTAAGGGTTCTTTCAGGAGAGATGTCTCGCCAAGACCTGGTCCCGAGACATAGAAGCCGCTAGGACACCTGACTAGAACCTAGCTAGGCTACTGATCACCGACCGCGGTCTGTGTGTCATTTCTTCTTCACCGACTCAGGTCTTCTCGCAGTACCTGGGTCACCCCAAACCACGGAGAGGGCCCCAGGGAGGTGCGGAAGCACTACAGACCCCTGACCCTGATGGGTCACTCGGACTTGTGATGTGTGGACTCGCCACCGCTGACTGCACCGCCTGCTGGCCCTGAGTCTGAGCGAGGGGAATCGGGCCTGGGTGACGCCCTGCCCGTTGGCGGAGCCCCGGGCCCTCCCGCCCTGGCCCGCCTTCCTGCACATTAAGTGATTCTGGGTTTGGGGACTGGATTGCGGTTCTCACGCCCCTGCTGTGGGGAGGGGGTGTTCAACCCAAGGCCTTCGGTCCTTCGGTGTCTTGCGAGTGTTCTGTGTATGCCCATATTCTGCTCTTCAGTTCATAAGTATAGGTATACTGAGCGTGTCCACGTGTCCTCGTCCAACCTGAGGATTCTTTGGCATCATGTCTTGTGTTCATTATAAATTCGCTTCCACACTCAGCTATGCCATCGTCACCTTTGATGGGCGGCACATCTCCCTCCACAACCTAAAGACGCAGATTATGGGGAGAGAGAAGCTGAAAGCTGCCAAGTGCGACCTGCAGATCAGCAAGCGCAGACCGAGGAAGAGTACACTGATGATAATGCTCTGATTCCTAAGAATCCGTCTTTCATTGTTAGAAGAATTCCTATTGGAGGTGTGAAATCTATAAGCCAGACAGACGTTATAGGTCGAACTGATCCAGTGATGGGAACTTCAAAAATCACTGACGACTCTTCTGCACCTATGTCTCTGGCCCAACTTAGAAAGACTGCCAATCTGGCTGAAGCCAATGCTTCTGAAGAAGATAAAATTAAAGCCATGATGTGGCGGTCTGGCCATACATACGACTCCATCAATTACATGAAGAAGCCTCTAGGTCCACCACCTCCATCTTACACCTGTTTCTGCTGTGGTAGACCTGGCCATTATATTAAGAATTGCCCAACCAATGGGGACAAAAACTTTGAATCTCTTCCTAGGATTAAAAAGAGCACGGGAATCCCCCGAAATTTCATGATGGAAGTGACAGATCCCACCATGAAAGGTGCAAAGCTCACCAGCACTGGGACATACACAATACCGACTATAGAGGCAGAGACATATGCAATTGGGAAGAAAGAAAAGCCACCTTTCTTCCCAGAGGAGCCCTCTTCGTCCTCTGAAAAGGACGACCCTATCCCAGACGAGTTGCTCTGTCTCATCTGCAGAGACATCATAACTGATGCCGCTATCATTCCCTGCTGTGCGAACAGCTACTGTGATGAGTGTATAAGAACAGCGCTCTTGGAATCAGAGGACCATACATGCCCAACGTGTCATCAACATGATGTCTCTCCTGTTGCTTTAGTTGCCAATAAAGCCTTGTGACAGGCTGTTAATAACTTCAAAAATGGAACTGGTGGTTATAAAACAGGACTACGGAAACCGTTACCCCCACCACCACCGCCGATACCGCCTTGGAGATGACTCCTTCAGCGGAATCTACAGCCTCTGATGAGATCTCCAATATCAAGACAGCAAGATCCTCCGATGATTCCAGTGGCGTCCAAATCAGGCCACCCTGCTCCCTCTATACCTTCTTTCACTTCTAATCAGTCTTCTTTAGCCCCTGCTGCACCTGGAAATTCATCTATCCCAGTGCCTGTACCCGATGTAACTGCATCGGTCTCCATATCAGTCCACTCGGAAAAACCAGATGGGCCTTTCCGGGATTCGGATCATAAAATATTGCCGGCCACAGCCCTCACCTTCGAACATTCAAAGGGAACCTCTTCAATAGCAATAACTGCCCTTGTGGAGGAGAAAGGTTACCAGGTGCCTGTGCTCAGAAATCCATCTTTGCTTGGACAGTCACCACCTGCTGGGTATAGCTTCCCTCCCCCCAGATTCCCTGCAGCGCCAGCCAACTTATCCACACTTTGGGTATCATCAGGAGGGCAGACTGCTCACTCAGATACCAATTCAACAACACAAGCACCACTTCTGTCCAGGGAAGAATTCTATAGAGAGCAGCGACGGCTACAAGAAGAGTCTAAGTCTAAATATTCCCACAGTGGTTCCTCATACTTCAGAAGTCCTTCTGTTTACGCTAAATCAACACGTGGTTCAGGGCGCTCATGTTCTCCTTCTCAATCACCTAGCCACTCTCCTTCCTATTCGAATCACTGCCATGCCCCAGAAGAGGCAGAGGCAAGAGTCGAAATTAACGGCCAAGGTCTAGGTCTAGATCTCATGGATATCGTGGTCGATCTAGGTCAAGGTCACCACTATATAGGCGACATCCTTCGCAATCAAGGTCCCCTCAAGCATTTAGGGGACAGTCTCCAAATAAACGCATTGTACTACAAGGGGAAACAGAACGTGAATATTTTAAGAGATACAGAGAGGTTCCACCATCCTATGACTGAAAAGCTTATGATGAGAGGAGTGTTGACTTTAGAGACCCATTTGTAAAAGAGCATTACCGAGAATGGGAGAGGAAATACAGGGAGTGGTACGAAAAATGCTACAAAGGTTATGCTGCTGGAGCACAGCCTCGACCGTCAGCAAATGGAGAGAACTTTTCTCCAGAGAGCTTTCTACCACTTCATGTCACCAATTCTCCCCTTACAAGGGGCCGCAGAGAAGATGATTCGGGTGGGAAAAGTCGTAGAAATAGAAGCATAGGTGGTAGCAAACATCCAGAAAAGCTTTCAACAAGAGACAGCCATGATCGGAAGGACAGTACAAAGTCAAAAGAGAAGGAGAGGGACAGTGCTGCAGGAGAGGGTCCAGGAAGTAAACATACGGAACTTCGAAGGTGGAAGAAAGTGAAGGCTTTCTAAACCCAGAGTTGTTGGAACCTTCTAGAAAATCAAGAGAACCTACAAGTCCAGTGATGAGATGCCTCCCAGGGCCTCTGGTTTGGGTGGGAGTGGCATTCCAGCTGCACCCCTTCCCCAACTCCAGGGCTGCAACTCCGGGGATGCTGGGCCTATCCCACCACTGGGTGTTGACTGCTGGAGCAAGCCCAGCCTTGTCTTCTGCAGGGCTCCGTGCAGAACCCTTAAACCTAAACTTAACAACCCCATCCCTAACCCTATAAACCCTCTCCCTCACCCTCACCCAAACCTGACCATGACCTGACCTTGACAATAACACTAACACTAATGCTGAAAATGACCCCTATGCTGACCCTTACCCTGGCACTTATGATGACCCTGAATCTAACCCTGACCCTGATGCTGACCCTGACCTTGACCCTCATCCTGATCCCCACAATAACACTGACACTGACCCTAAACCTAACCCTAACCCTGACCCTAAATCTAACCCTGACAGTGACCCTAATCTGACCCTGAAAATAAACCTAACAATAACCCTGACCCTTACCCTGACCCTAAACTTGACCTGACACTGACACTTATGTTTACCCTGACCCTGACCCTAGATCTGACCCTAGGCATGACCCACTATGCCCTATCCCCTATCCTCTATGCCCTGGCTTCCATCACCTGGGTTTTTCCCCGGAAGGCCCATGGGCGGCCTGGCAGTGAAAGAGGGACTGGAGATTTTTTTATGTGTGTTTGTGGGTTAGGGAGGGGACTGGGGGGGGGGGGGTGAATGGGTGTGACTGAGGACCGAGTGGATGTACCCAGAACACTATTTGTGGACATTGACCCTTGAAACCCGGGAACTCTGAAAGCCTAAAGGAGGTGAGTACTCCAGGGACAACAATGGAGGATTCATTTTCTCTTTGTTGTTGCTGTTGTTGTTGCTGTTTTTTTTTTTTTTTTGGAATTGAATGTATTGTGGGAGACATCTGTTAATAAAATGAAATGGAATGTCATAGGATAAAATGGAAGGTGTAAATACATAAGAATCTTTGCATTCTGGATGAAAAGGGGCCACAAGCTGACCTGACCCACTCGCAGGAGGCCTGGCCTGGGCTTGCAAACTCAGACCCCTAAAGTGATCACCCAGGATGTTCTGAAATTAAAGACTTTTAAAAGTAGAAAGCAGTGTATAGTGTGTGTGTAGTCACGTCCTAGGCCGGGTATCTTCCCTGAGAGAGATCATCTTTGACCTTACTGGTATCTGTGTCTATTGTCTTTCTATGCCTCTAGGATCACATGTTTTTGGACTTGTGAATGCCATGGTAACAAGTCAGTTTCCTTTTTTCCTGTCCCCTCAGGGCACAGCCCAGGGTCTCAGGGTAGAAACCACAAATTCCCTTGTTGTATTATTTTTAAAAAGCAAGGGACACATGAATAAACAAGTGGAAAATCAATTTCCTCACCCTCTCCCTTTACCTCTCTCTCTCCCTCTCCCTCTGCTTCTCCCTCTTTCTCTCCCTCTCCCTTCCAATGTCTTTTTAAACAACAAAAGCAAAAGGGCCCTTGCCGGTTTGGCTCAGTGGATAGAGTGTAAGCCTGTGGACCACGAAGCCTCCCGGATTCGATTCTGGTCAAGGACACATGCCTGGGTTGCAGGCTAGATCCCCAGTGTGGGGTGTGCAGGAGGCAGCTGACCGGTGATCCTCTCTCATCGTGGATGTACTATCACTCTCTCCCTCTCCCTTCCTCTCCCAAATCAATAAATATATATTTTAAAACACACACAGACACACAGACACAGATACACACACACACACACACACACACACGAAGGACACAAAGATATTAATCCATCTCCGTGTAGTAAAACGTATACTTCTACAATGTTTTGCACTTGCATTTTGTTCTATCCTAACGGGGAAGTTAAAACCTGGGATGTGGGGAGGAAGAGAGAGGGTTAAAGAGAGGGATTGACCTTTGCTGTTTCAAAATGGCGGGTGCCGCCCTAACTGTTTTGGCTCAGTGGACCGAGCACCATCCTGCGGACTAAAGGTTCACAGGTTCGATTCTGGTCAAGGGCATATACCTTGGTTGTGGGCACATCCCCAGTAGGAGATGTGCCCGAGGCAGCTGATTGAGATTTCTCTACCTTTGAGGTTTCTAATTCTCTACACCTCTTTTTTCCACTTTGAACAAAAATCAATAAAATATATTTAAAAAACAAATGGCATCTCCCAAGTTCCTGGGGCCAACATGGTGGGAAGTATGCCAGGGTCACCCACATCACTGGACAGTGCATCAACACTAAGGTAGAGATCCACCTCATGCGCCGCATCCACCAGCCAGATGTTGAAATCTTCCGAAACTTCAACGAGCTCTCCAGCGTGGTCCAGTAGATTGGCAAGCAGGTGATCTAGGAGCAGCAGCAGCAGCAGCAAGAACACGGGACTGAGGAAAGCCAGGGCCATGGCTGGCAGGACCCTGCCCAGCCTAGCCTCCGGGAGTCCAGAGCTGCAGTTTTGGAGGAACAGCCGGTTCCGTTTGTTCTGCCTGTGGGTGTGGCCTCAGAAGACAAGAATTACCTCCAAATCCACAGGATGTGTTTCTATAGCCATAGTAGAAACCATTAATGCTAACTTCCCTACGTTCGTCTTCGCCAGGCGCTGCCCTGGAGTCTTTATCCTGGTCGATGAGAACCACTCGGGTTCATCTGGCTGGAGATGAAAAACCTCACCCTGTTTGGCAGAGTCCAGAAATCCTTCCAGAATGTGGAGGCACCGTCCCTGCAGGCGTTCCTGGAGATGCTCTCGAATATTCAGTCTGGGCCACTTAGGAGGAGCAGCTTGCATGCACTTTGAAGAATTGACATTCTGACCTGGTTTAAAAAAAACCCAAAACCAAAACCAAAGCCAAAAACACTAATTTTAAAATTGAAAAATAAAAAAATAAAGAAAATAAATCTCCTTAAAAAAATCCTCCTTCAAAAAAAATCTTAAAAACAAACAAACAAACAAACAATCTCCTTCGAAATGACATCGGTCCAGCTTTTGGGCTGGGGCATGACCATCCCATCCATCCAGAGAGGGAGAATGGGGCGGGGGAAGGGGGTTAGGGGCAGGATGACCCCGGGCTGGATGCTTACAACTCCATGAGGGGCACCAAGTAGTTGCACGCCAAGTAGGACTCTTACACCCAATGAGGGGCACCAAGCAGTTGGATCCCAGAAGGGTGCTTACAATTCGATGAGGGAAACCGAGGAGCTGGATGTCCAGAAGAACGCTTGCAGCTCCATGAGGGACAACGAGGAGATGGATCCCCTGCTGGACGATTACGATGCGATGATGGACACCAGCTAAAGTACCAGCAAGTCAGTGTGTGCGAGGATTGCCAGGGGCCTATGGCCAATGATGGAGTTGTTTCTTCAGTTTTGAAATAGGATTTAAAACTCTTGTAAAGAGTTTTCGTTAACTTTTATTTGATGAAATAATTCTGAAAAAGACCTGTTTTGTACCGAGTCATTTTTGGGATTCATTTTACTAGTTGCTCTTTTCACCTTGGCTATAATCTACAGAAACGGGTGTAGGAAAAACAAACAAACAAACAAAAAACCTCGTTCCCTCTGATAAAACAACAACAACAAAAAACCCTCCTCAGAAAAAAGGTTGATCCAGCCTTTCAAATTTCTGAGGCTTTGGCAAGCCCAGATGACCAGGCCTGGACTTGGTCTCTGGGCAGGGGCCTGAACATCCATCCACAGAGTGAGCCGGATGTGTGTGGGATGGGGGTGTGTGTTGGGGGGTGTGGGCGTAATCTTTGGCTGTGGATTACAGAATTTGGGTGGACTGGGGCAGGGGTCTGGGACAAAGAGCCCGTCCCGCCCTCTTCTGGTCGAGAAGTGTCAATGCAAGCCCCCCTCCTGCAACCTCCTGTTGGGAAAGCACAGACAGTTGACTGGACTTCCCCATTTCTGGCGAGACCTGAGGCCTGAAGGACATGCAGGTGGTGTTGTCTTTGAGAAGGCAGGCGCTGAAGGGTATTCATGGAAGCCGAAGGACCGTTCAAAGCACGGAGTGTCCGTGCGTGACTTCCGATGTACATGCACAGAAGCAGGCGCTCGCGCACACACACTCCCACACCCACACCCACACACCTATCCCCCAAACCCGCCTTATCCCCGCTTCCCCCAGCCACACACATGGGAGCACAAGGTCCGCTAACAAGATATCTGCTGAGTGAGGCAAGCCTAGAAGATTTTCCTTGGCTTTGTTTCCTTTTAGCCTGTCCTGGGCCCACCGGAGCTCGTCTAAGTATGTATTGTCCCATCTTCAACCGAGAAAAAACGGCGATGCCTTCCCGCAAGGCATGGAGACGGAGCACTGCGGGCCTCCTTGGGCACCTGCCCTGTCTCCCAAGTCCTCCCCAAGCCCCGTGGATCGCTTGGGAGGGCCAGTCGCGCCCTCTACTGGTCCTGGAGCGCCAATGCAAGCCTCCTCCCCTAAACTTGATGTCCAACAGGTGACTTCAGTCCTGGGGGCGGCTGATTGGTCGAGCGGGCTGCTGATTTGGCTCCTCCCACCAGGTCTGTGGCTGTAAAAGAAAGCAGGGCCTGCTTTGCAGAGCTTCTCAGCCCTAGACTTGTTGTCGTGGTCATCGTCCTCGTTTTCCTAGGGAGCTTTCAGGGGAGCGATCTCGCCAAGACCCGGTCCCGGGATATAGAAGCCGCTAGAGCACCTGGCTAGAGCCTGGCTGGGCTGCTGATCCACTGAACGCTGTCTCGGTGTCATTTCTTCTTCACCGACTCGTCCACACCCTTGGGAACCCCTGGGCCTGGACCCCAACATCTGGTGCCCGTACAGGAACAGCTCCGGCGCCCCACGGGATGTGGAGGACCGGCGTACCTCCGCACAGGCGTGATCTGAGGCTGATTCGGGGCCACCATGGCCGACAAAATCCACAAGTCACTGGACGACATCATTAGGCTGGAGCAGAGCCAGCGGAGCGGCCATGGCCAGTGCCGCAGCCATGGCGGGGGCAGTGGCAGGGGCAGGGACCGAGGCTGGGACCGAGGCTGGGACCGAGGCCGGGCTGGCTCCCAGGGACGCCCTCTGCCGAGGCAGGAACCGGTGCCCTACAGCAGGCCATGTCCGCTTCCCGAGGAGTGGCAACACGACGACTTCTGCAGAGCCTTCTGCATGGGCGCTGGCATGATGACCTGGGGGAAGCTGCTGTTGTACAACCTGGACTTAGGAGTGTCCTCGTGCGCCTTCTGGAGCCCTCTCAAGGAATGAGGTAGTTCCTGCAGCAAGAAAGTCAGCTTTAAGGTTAGGAATGATAGGGGGTGGCCTGCTAAATATGATAGGATAGCCACCAAGTCCCGGCCAGTTTCCATGCTTCCTTTCTACCTGCCCTGAACTCTGGGGTCTATAAGCACGATGTAATTTCCAATTTGCCCCAATAGCCCTGGTTACTACCTGCGTTACTTGGGCCCTTTTTGGCAGAGGAGCAACCAGGCCTCTTTCAAGGGAGATCGCTAGAAGGAGATATCAGCCCCTCCTTTGCTAGCAGCAACAGGTACCAAACCCTTTCAGTACATTTGACCAGCTTCATTCCCACACATCTTTACAGATTCCAGGGTCCATTGTGTTCCTTTTATCAGCAAGCCAAATGACACTGGCCCGTATTATCTAATTCAGCACAGGCAGGGGGAAGGGCCCATTAAATCTTTGCCTTGAGGAACTGTGAGCCCCACCCTAAGATGTCCCAATCAGACTAGAAAAGCCACTAATACCTTTTAAATTTACCCCAGAATTCCAAAATCCCAACCCAGCACAGAATATCACATAGCAAATCAAAGTTCCCAGCAAACAAACAGACAGAGATGTTTACAAACATCAAATATACATTTATACTTACACCTTTTCAGTTAACAAGTATCTTTACAGTCTTGGGCTCTTGAACAGATAAAAGGTACACTGCCCCCAGGTCCCCTGATGGGGGCCTGACAGGAACAGATGTGGAGGCCTTTCTTTCCCACATCACAGGACAGGATTCTTGACCTATGTCTCATTCAGATAGAAACGGTTTTCATCACAAACAAACAAACAAATCCAAAACCAAAAACCAAGAAAATCAAGGCCAGAAGTACCCTCTGATGTTTCAGTGGTACCAAGGAAGGAGAAGTTAGGCAGTGTCCAGGTCTTCTCACAATCCAACACCAGTGACCAGTTCCAACTTACTGGCCTATTATTTATTCAACATTTCTTTTTCCTTCCATCACACCAAAGCCATGCTTTCCAGTTAGTTAGAACTTTTAGCCTTAATTTCTAGGTGACATGTAAGTAATTAACATTCCTCAGATTAACAATACATTCAAAGTGTTTATTTTAAGAGACACAGAAATATCACTAAACAATTTTAAAAAACAAAGATACATATTTAAGAAATAAGGACAGATCAATTTACAGAAGCAGAGATAGCATGCAATCCAAACCACAGCTGTGGGTAAACACATAATCTAGAACCTAGGTTAAATTTAGGCATATCCAGGGTCTCCTGAACACCTAGTTGCAAGTTAGCTGGAGCCCTCCCGTCCCTGGGACAGTTGCACTGTCCCTCCCAGGCAAAGGAAAAATATGCCCTTAAGATCAGTTTGAAACCACAGTTTCTATCTGACTTTAGAGATTGGATTGCTGCTATCAGTCCCCTTTAAAGTCTTTGACATAACCTTTAATTGTCTTTAGTTTAAGGAAAGCAGGGTGTTCTAGATTTAAGAGATTATCTTAAAAACAAATCTGCGAGGCAAGCACACTTCCTGCGTCATCCACATTTCTGCAGAAAAACTCTGCCTTAAGGCTCCAGCCCTGACTAAATCAGAGAGAGGGGCCTTTGCTGTTTCAAGATAGTGGCCCCCAGCAGAGCGGCAATTCATGTGGCTGACCTGGCAGATGCCAAGTCATGCAGACCAAGATCGTGGCTGTACCAATAAGCAAAGGCATTTAGTTACCACAATTACACAAATTTTCCCGATTCAATCCGAACCTTACACTTTTAGCGGGCAAGTTAAATATTCAGTATTTTTCAATATTACTGTCAAGCGGCTTAGGAAAACCAAATTTGAGCCTTGCAAAGCAGGTTCTGGCCTACCTGGTTTTTACAGATGCTACAGGCAGGAGGGACTATCTCCTTCCTCCATTAAGAAAAGTTTTCTTAATTAACAAAGGACCATTTTTTCCCTTGTAAAAACTGTTCTTTATTATGGAAATGCAAATCCTGCTGCTAGAATCTAGGTAGCATATATTTTTTCCAAGGGTAAATGATTAGTATTGTGATGTATCCTCCACATCTGCAAGGAGATTCCAGCTCAAAACTTTATCCAAAATCAATTGGTGCGCACGTTAGGTTTAAGCCAGCTTTTCTCCTTACATGTGCACAGAAATCCCAGAAGCATTTACTTGGGAAGGGGGTGACCTGTTTTCACAGATCATTACTCAGATGCCCACCTTACCTAAATCCTGGAGCCACACAAAGGAGGGGAGAAGGCAGGCCCCCTCCCTCCACACTCACATACTTTCACCAGACATTCATTCAGAGTTTAAACAATAACAACTTCCCAACTCCTGAGGGAGCTCTACAGCCTCCCCCAATCTCCTTGAAATGATCAATCACAATACCCAAAGGAGCAGTCTAATTCCATCCCATAACATCCGTCCAGTAAGCCCACAGGAAAAAACAAACAAACATACAAACACAGAAAACTAACAGGGCCCGAAAATACAGCCTTCCAACTCCATGGAAGTGAAACCAAAACAATATTCCAACTCCATGGAAGCAAAAACCTAAAACGATGTCTGCACGCCAACCAGTGGCTGCACACCAACCAGCGGGAGCGACCAGCCTGTCTCAGATTGAGGGAGTTCCTACAGACCTTCCCGACTCCACAGAAGCAAAACTACACCCCTCCAGATGGAGGGTCCAGGCGTCCCCCAAATCCTACCGCCCTTGATTCCCCTGTGTGTCTACTTAGATTATTGCAGGCGATTGCAGATTTCAGAAGTGAGCTCACACAGGACAGATACAAAACACACAATGACATAGACACCTACCGCTGTCAGTCAGGCCCTCTGGACTGGGGGTCCCTTGATGGTGTTGGGGATCGCAACGAGCCCCCAAATGTTATGCCCAGATTTCAAGATCCCCAATAGACCAACCTTACACTTTTAGCGGGCAAGTTAAATATTCAGTATTTTTCAATATTACTGTCAAGCGGCTCTGATGCAAAAGCAGAGAGTCCTTTATTATTATTACAGACCCGGGTCTGGCTCCCAGCTTCTTCCCACGCAACAACAAGAAGGGGGAGAGCCTCCGTGAGAAAAAAAAACAACAACAGGGTTTTAATAGGGGGTGGAGTGAGGGGACTGTGGGCCCTGCAGATTGGCCAGGTGCAAGCTGGGTCTAGTTACATAGGATGTGGTAATTTTTATGGCCCGCACATCCCTCAATTGTCATTGGTGAGTTTAAATAAATCCCTGGCGTGGCCAGCAGAGGCCTGGGGTTCCGGAAAGAAGGGGTCTGAGCACATGGTTACTGCCCCAACATGGAGGATATGGGGTAAGATGGAGGGCATAGCCCTCACCCTTTCACTCCTACCTGTGCTGAAAGTCATGGATGCTGGGTGGGGTGTGGAGGTTGTGGGCCGCAAAAGAGAAGAAATAAAAGAGGAGGGCGGGCATGTGGAGAAAAAAATCCATGAGGAAGGAGGTACTTGATGCACTGGGCTCCATGGGCCAAATGCTCTCCAATGATGCTTCCCGCTTGCACGCTGGATGTGGTATGTATGTCTGTCTGTATGTATTCAGATGACATTTTCTTGAGTTGTCCACTCGAATAACCTGAATGTTTTTGTTGTTGTTATTTTTTGTTTAGTTCCATACAAAAATTCCTGTTTATTCACATTTGATTTATTCATTTTTCATTTTATTTTAAAACCCGTATGGTTTTATGAACCGGTGTCTCCCCAATAATTTCAACAAGAGAGAGAGAAAGAGAGAGAGAGAGAGGAGAGAGAGAGAGAGAGAGAGAGAGAGAGAAAATGCGAGGATCCGATCCTTGAGTATTGCCTCATTTAGGTTTCAGCTCCCAGGCAGCAAAAATTTTTTGTGCCCTAACTGGTTTGGCTCAGTTGATGGAGCGTTGGCCTTCGGACTGGGGGGGGGGGGGGGGGCGGCGGAGGGGCAGGGGCGGCTGTGTGTGTGTGTCCCAGGTTTGATTCCCGTCAAGGGCATGTACCTTGATTTCGGGCACATCTCCAGTAGGAGGTGTGCAGGAGGCAGCTAGCTGATCGATGTTTCTCTCGCGGATGTTTCTCTCTATCCCTCTCCTTTCCTCTCTGTAAAACATCGATAAAATATTTAATAAAATGTTTTTGTTATGTCTTCCGGGAAGGGATAGAGGAGAGAGTGAGGCAGAAGCTGGGACGTCTTGGGCCTGCGGGGTGTGTGAGTGTGGGATGGGTGGGTGGTGGTGGTGGTGTGTGACTTAGAGGAAGTCTTTCACTTTCGAATGGCCAGGCGAGACACCACCCGTCCGTCCCCCCCCTTTGCCTCTCGGCACCCCTCGATGCTCTTAGCTGAGTGTCCCGCAGGGCCCGAAGCGTTTACTTTAAAAAAGAGTGTTCAAAGCAGTCCCGAGCTGCCTTGATACCGCAGCTAGGAATAATGGAATAGGACCGCGGTTCTATTTTGTTGGTTTTCAGAAGTGAGGCCATGATTAAGAGGGACGGCCAGGGGCATTTGTATTGCGCCGCTGGAGGTGAAATTCTTGGACTGGTGTAAGTCGGACCAGAGCGAAAGCATTTGCCAAGAATGTTTTCATTAATCAAGAAAGAAAGATGGAGGTGCGAAGACGATACCGTCGTAGTTCCAACCATAAACGATGCCGACTGGGTTATTCCCGCGACCCGCCCGGCAGCTTCTGGGAAACCAAAGTCTTTGGGTTCTGGGGGGAGTATGGTTGCAAAGCTTAAACTTAAAGGAATTGACAGAAGGGCACCACAAGGAGTGTAGCCTGCGGCTTAATTTGACTCAACCTGGGGAAACCTCACCCGGCCCTGACACAGACAGGATTGACAGATTGAGAGTTCTTTCTTGATTCTGTGGGTGGTGGTGCATGGCTGTTCTTACTTGGTGGAGTGATTTGTCTGGTTGTTTCCGATAACAAAAGAGACTCTGGCATGCTAGCTAACTAGTTACTCAACCCCAACTTAGATGAGTCCCCCAACTTAGAGGGACAAGTGGCATTCAGCCATCCGAGATTGAGCAATTACAGGTCTGTGATGCCCTTAGATGTCCAGGGCTGCATGGCGCTACACTGACTGGCTCAGTGTGTGCCTACCCTATGCCGGCAGGTGCGGGTAACCTGTTGAACCCCATTCGTGATGGGAATCGGGGATTGCAATTATTCCGCATGAATGAGGAATTCCCAGTAAGTGCGGGTCATAAGCTTGGGTTGATTAAGTCCCTGCCCTTTGTACACACCACCCGTCGCTACTACCGATTGGATGGTTTAGTGAGGCCCTCGGATGGGCCCCGCTGGGGTGGGCCCAAGGCCCTGGTGGATTGCTGAGAAGGCAGTCGAACTTAACTATCTAGAGGAAGTAAAATTCTAACAAGGTTTCCATAGGTGAACCTGTGGAAGGATCATTAACGGGAAAGGGGCAATTGAGCCCAAGTCCTTCTGCATTCGGTTGGTCGGGTCGGTTTCCTCTGGCTTAACCCCCATGGTTTTTGCGGTGTGGTCCGGGTTGGGGCGGCAACTGCTGCGGCCTTGCCCCCACCGTTCGCGAGAGAAGGAGCAAGCGGGGACTCGGAGGGGGCCTCGGGGTGTCCCCGTTGCCCACGCCTGCCATCTTGTGGTTCATTGTTGCCCTCACCCCCGGCCGCAAGAAGACAAGGGCACGCGTTGTGGGCGCCCCCACCCCCACCCCAAACCTTGCGTCTCGGGAACGGAGCCGCGGTGGCCACTTCCCACGCCTGCCATGGACACGGGTCATCCTGTCCTTCCAGTCAGGAGCACAACCATCTGCCTCGTGCCTCTCCTCCGCCGTCTGCCGCCCAGCACGTTCCGGGTGTCCTGCCTCCCCCCTCCCCACAGGCCTCGCCCCGTGCCCCAGCCGGCACCCTGCTTCCCGTCGCAGCCCCTAGCCCCAACGTGGTGAGGAGCCTGGGCCACCGGTGCGGGGGACGGGACGCGGTGGTGGAGGGAGAGAAGGGGGGAACGGCCCCAGGACGCCTGTTGAGGTGTGTTGCGCGAGGTTTCCCGGCTTGCAGTCTGCCAGGTGGTGGAAATGAAGGTGGTTGGTCGGCGCTGAAGGGGCGTGGGGGGGGGGGGGTGCCCGTTGCCGGGTCAGCGGGAGGCCTGGTCATGGGCAGGCAGCTCCTGGGGGGCTCTGTGCCCTACGCCTGTGCAGGTTGTGGGAACCATTAGGTTGAGGGGTCCAGGCCTCGGGGGTGGAGGCGCCCGTTGGAACGCGGTTCCCACCCCTTCCGCTCTGACGTTTCGCTTCCCCCTTTCCAGGTACCTATCGCTTCCCGGCGCAGGTTTAAAGACCCTTGGGGGTCGCAGATCCTCCTTGGGTTGGGGATTTCCGGCCCGTAGGTAGGGCCAGGCGGGAAGGTCCCCGCGCCCTTTTCCACCCCTTTCCCTTCCCTACCCCCGGGTGTCTGTGGGGCGTCCGAGCACGCCCCTTTGGGGCCATTGCTTCGGACCACCCCAAGGTCATACCTTCCAGACCTGCAGAGTCTGGTCTTGTTTGTCTCGCGCTTAGACGGCTGCCTGAGGCGCCCCCGCCCACAACCAGTGGGATGTGGGGATGGAGGGGGAGAAGAAAAAGTTGCCATGCCAGGGAGCGAAAACCAAAAACCAAAACGTTACAACTCTTAGTGATGGATCACTTTGCTAGTATTTCGATGAAGAATGCAGCTAGCTGCGAGGATTCATGTGAATTGCAGGACACATTGATCATCGACAGTTCGAACGCACTTTCGGGCCAGGGTTCCTCCCCGGGCTACGCCTGAATGAGTATCTCTTGCCGATCAATCGTCCCCCGGGGTGTCGTGCGCCCCCGGCTGTGTGCGCGGCTGGGGGTTTCCTTGCAGGGCCCGTTCCTGGGCCCTCTGTCCCCCTAAATGTAGACGACGGTGTCTGTGCCCCCCGTGAGAGACGGGCGAGGCCCCGAGGCCACGGTTTTCCCTCTCAGGAGCTTCCTCTCGCCCCATGCTGCCAACAGGAAAAGAGGAAGGTGGTCGTGGGTCCCATTGTGGTGACGGTGTCCCCTTCCCCGCTCCGGCCCTGCCTGGGTTGTGGCTCGAGCCAAGGCCGAGTCATGCGTGGGGTCGCTCCCTGGGGTCCCACGGGGAACTTGATTTGTGACTCCTGGCATCTGAACTCTTAGGGGATTCCTCTCTGTTCTTATAACCCACCTATTTAGTGGCAAAGGGATATGGTGACTCTAGGAAATGAATAGGATGCCTTCCTTCAGATGTGCCCTATGACGTCGGTTTTTCAAAACCATTGAAGCCAAGGAAGTCAGTTGTACTGTAGGTGTGATCAGAATCTCAGCTGAGCATCAAATCTCAGCCACAGGCCCGAGCCACCCGGCAAAAAGCCACAGTGAATCTCCTAGAAGCGGGTTACTCGGCAGAAATCACGGTGCACGACATTGTGCTCCATGTGTGTATATCCACGGCCACTCAGGCAAACTGTTGGATTTCCATTGTGGGATGGCATCTGAGAGAACCCCTCTTCTCCCCCAGCCCCGTCCTCCCTCCTGCCACAGACACACCCACACACCTGCCTTCTTGCAGACAGCACCCCCGGCTGGATCTTCCCCCACCCCTGGGGTCTATGCACACCTGGGAGGTCCAGACACCTGGCTCTGTCTTCTCCAGAGGAGGCTGAGGAAGGAGGTGGGGCTGGGGTGGGGTGGGGAGGAGGCTTTCATTGGCGCTCCAGGACCAGTAGAGGGCGCCACTGGCCCACTGAAGCGATTCTGGGGCTTGGGAAGGGCTTGGAAGATGGGGCAGGTGCCCAAGAAGGCCACAGAGCTCCATCTCCAGGCCTTGCGGAGAGGCATCGCCATTTTATGGGTTGAAGAGGGGACAATACCTATTTAGACAGGCTCCGGTGGGCCCGGGACAAGCCACAAGGAATAAAGCCACAGTAAATCTCCTAGGCATGCGTCACTCAGCAGATATCTTGTTAGCGGACCTTGTACTCCCGTGTGTGTGGGGGGGGGGGGGGAGGACTAGGTGTGTGGGTGTGGGTGTGCGTTTGGGAGTGTGTGTGTGTGCGCGTGGGCGTGCGGGCGTGTGTCTGTGCGTGTACATCTGCAGTCACGCACGGACACTTCTGGCATTGAATGGTCCGTCGGCATCCATGAGCACCCTTCATCCCCTGCCTTCTCAAAGGCAGAGCCCCCTGCATGTCCTTCCCGCCTCGGGTCTAACCAGAACTGGGGAAGTCCAGTCACCTGGCTCTACCTTCTCCAGAGGAGGCTGCAGGAGGGGGCGCTTGCATTGACGCTTCTCAACCAGCAGAGGGCGGGACGGGCTCTCAGGCCCCGCCTGGGCTGGGCCATCTGTTGGACTTCCAAACCGCCCCCCCGCCCCCCCCCCCCACCAGTCATACCCCCACTCCCTCTCAGGATGGATGGTCAGGCCCAGCTCAGAGACCATGTCCGCACTAGGCCACATGGGCTTGCAGAAGCCTCTGCCCATTGAAAGGCTGGATGAATGTCATTTCTAAGGAGGATTTCCTGTGGGGTTTTTCTGTTTGTTTGTTTGTTTGTTTTATTGGTTTATTATTGTTATTATTATTATTATTTTGGTTTTTTGGGGGGATTTTTTTTAGGAGGGTTTTTTGTTTTTGTACGTTTTTTTTGTTTCTGTGGGGTTTTCTTGTTTGTTTTTGTTTTTTCTTCTGCTTTTATATATGGGATGAGGTGGAAGGAGCCAGAATGTTCCATTGTTCACCCAATTTGTTGGCAAATATCTCTATATTTCCCCTGTCACAGGTTTGTCTCGGCGAGCACCAGGGCCTTCATTTCCTTTCGGTACAGCATCATGATCTTCCTCATCTTCACCTTCACCCGTTTTTATGTCTTCAGAAGGAGGTGGTGATTCCTTTGCTAATTTTAGTACCATGTGTTCAAGATATTCTGGACCGGGTCTTGGCGAGATCTCTCCCCTGAAAGCTTCCTTGGTGAACACGGTCGACGACCGAGACAAAAAGCCTAGGACTGAGAAGCTCGGCAGAGTAGACCCTGCTTTTCTTTATAGCCCCGGAGCGTGGTGGGAGGAGCCAAATCAGCCCCCTGCCTGCTCCACCAATCAGTCGCCCCCAGGACTGAAAGCATCAGCGGTTGGGCGTCAAGTTTCAGGTGGGGGCGCACATGCACCAAGCTAGGCCCCGCAGGGCACGCCCCTTCAGGTGGCATTCACCGAAAGGACCAAAAGGAAAGGTTCTGCTGAACGTGGCTGTGCCTGGCATTCATTCCTCGAAGGGAATGGGCCAGGAGCGGGTGGAGTGTGTGTGTGGGTGGGTGGCGGACGGGGGTACACCAGAGACGCAGACATACCGAATGAAGCTGGCCTTGGAGGTCATGGGAGGCAGGGCCTCAAGTTGATGTATATAAAATGTGTATGGTTTTGTATATTAGTGAGCCCCTTGCTTGTCCTTCCCCGCTCAGGTCAAGTCCAGGCACCTGGCTCTGGCTACAGGAGGGTGGCTTGCATTGGCGCTTCTCGACCAGCACAGGGCGGGACCGGCTCTTCGGTCCGGACACCAGGCTCTGCCTTCCCCAGAAGAGGTTACCCAAGGGGGTGCGGGTGTGGGGTGGGGAGGAGGCTTGCATTGGCGCTCCAGGACCAGTAGAGGGTGCCGCTGGTCCGCCGAAGTGATTCCTGAGCTTGGGGAGGACTTGGCAGATGGGGCAGGTGCCCAAGGAGGCCTGCAGGGCTCCATCTCCACGCCTCCCGGGGCGGCATCGCTGTTTTCTGGGTTGAAGAGGCAACCATACATATTTAGACAGGCTCGGGTGGGCCCGGGACAAGCCACAAGGAAAAAAGCCACAGTAAATCTTCTAGACGAGGGTCACTCATTACAAATCTTGATAGAGGAACTTGTGCTCCCCTGTGTGTGTGTGTGTGTGTGTGTGTGTGTTTTGGAGGTGGGGGAAGGGGGTTTGGTGAGTAGGTGTGGATGTGGGTGTGGGTGTGGTTTTCGGTGTGCGTGTCTGTGTGTGTACATCCTCAGTCATGCGCGGAAACTTCTTGATTTGAATGGCCCGTGGGCATCCATGAGCACTCTTCAGCCCCTGCCTTCTCATAGACAGCGCGGACCCTGCTTGTCCTTCTCTGGTCAGGTCAAGTGCTGGCACCCGGCTCTGCCTTCCCCAGAGGTGGCTGCAGGAGAGTGCCTTGCAGTGGCGCTTCTTGACCAGCAAAGGGCGGGACGGGCTCTTCGGCCCGTCTTAGGCTGGGCCCTGTGGTCGAACCCCCACCCACCTCCCTCTCTGGATGGATGGTCAGGCCCCTGCCCAGAGACCGAGTCCCGGCCGGGTCACATGGGCTTGCGAATCATCTGCACCTTGAAAGGCTGAATCAATGTCATTTGTAAGGAGGTGATTTTTTGTTTGTTTGTTTGTTTGTTTTTAAGGAGGGTTTTTTTTAAGGAGTTTTTGAATTTTTTTAAATGAGTTTATTTTTGAAACGAAGTTTTTAATTAAATGAGCTATTTTTATTTTTTAGGAGTTTTTATTTTATTTTAAAAGGAGGGTTTTTGTTTTTTTTAACGAGGTCAGAAGGTCAAATCTTCAAATTGCATGCAAGCTGTTCCTCTCAGGGGGCCCGGACTTCATGTGCAACAGCATCTCCAGGAAGATTCGCTGGGATGGTGCCTCCACATTCTGGAAGTTGTTCTGGACACTGCCGAACAGGATGAAGTATTTTGCCTCCAGCCAGATGAACCCGAAGTGGTTCTCATCGAACAAGATGAAGACTCCAGGGCGGCATGTGGCGCAGACGAACGTAGGTGAGGTAACATTAGTAGCTTCCACGCCATAGAAACACATCCTGCAGGTTCGGGGGTAATTCTGGTCTCTTGAGCCCATGCCCTCAGGCAGAACAAACGAAACAGGCTGCTCCTCCGAAGCTGCAGCCCTGGACTCCCAGATGCTGGGCTGGGCAGGGCTCTGCCAGCCATGGCCCTGGCTTTCCTTTATCCCGTCTTCTTGCTGCTCCTGCTGCTGCTCCCGGATCACCTGCTCGTCAATCTCCTGGACCACGCGGGAGAGCTCGTTGAAGTTGCGGAAGATCTCGCCATCTGGCTGGTGGATGCGGCGCATGAGGTGGATCTCTGACTTAGTGTTCATGGCCTGTCCCGTGATGTGGGTGACCCTGGCATACTTCCCATGGAAGCTGAGCATGACAATCTTTAGGCTTTCGTGATAGTATATGCATTGGAAGAGGCCTGGCCTAATGAGGTCTTCCGCATGGCTCAGCGGGAGGTAGACTCAGAAGTAGGTCAGGCGGTTATAAAGCAGAAAGTCCTCCACCAACAGCACTCGCCCCCGTTCTTCCCTAAGCCGCGATGGTGAATCCTTTTGGTGGTCTCTCTTGACACACTGGATGCTGAACCTGTCCTTTTGAATCTGCAGGTGGCGTTTGTGGAAAAAGCTGTAGGGGTTGTCCATGTAGGACTCCACCGAGGCTGATTTCCTCTCCGTCGGGCGAATTCTAAAGCAGGGTTTGAACTGCACTGGGTCATCCACATGGGTGTTAAAGGAAGGCCTGCAAGTCCAAGCAGCAATGCATAAGCCATCCACCACTACACTCAGCAGTGTTCTATAGCAATGATCTAGCTGCCACAATCCCAACATGTGTCTGTATGGGAAGATCTTGGCGTAGACCTCTCAATAAGACATACCAATCATCGCCGGGTTCTGCGAGTTTTCACGAACGCCATACTCCTCCCGGCAGCACTGTCTCCAGATGCTGTCGGTGCACAGGATGTGGTGGAATTTGGTGCAGGCCTGGGCCAGGCTGGCCAGGTCGGTGCCGGGGAGCGAGGCGAAGATGTCCACCAGCATCTCCACAGGCAGGTCCTGCAGCAAGCACTGCGGGTGCGGCATGGGGCTCGCCATTCCTCCACTCCCTACACAGAAGGGGGCGGCCGCGGCCACCTCAAGGTGCTTCTCTGCTGGGGCCGGCTTGCCATCGGCCTCTGCCTTCTCAGCTGGGTCCTGGCACTCCTGAAGACACTGCTTCCCTTTGGCCACTGCCATCTCCGCTGGGCCCCGGCACTCCTGCTGAAAGCACTTGCCCTTTGCCGCTGCAGTCTCAGCAGAAAGTCCTCCACCTGGCACTCCTGAAGACAGTGCTTGCCCTTGGCCTCTGAATCTAGGCTGGGCCCTGGCACTCCTGATCACAGGGAAATCCCCGGGAAGAGCCCAAGCTGCAGAGGCAAGCGCATTCCTCCATGTCTCCAGGCTTAACAGCCATCATAGCCTGGGCCACTAAGCCTCAGCAGGGTTTTAAGCTGGCTAGGTCCTCCTAGATTCCAGCCACGCCCCCTCAGAAAGGAGTTAATTGTAGGACTTTAAACTCATACCCATTAACTGCTGCCTCCCTTTTCCAGTGCCCCCTCCCTGTCCTCCAGCCCTAGCCCCAGGCAGTCACTAATCTTCTTTCTGCAGGGAGATGCCTCCAGGGATATGGCTATGGGAGGGCGGTGGGGGACACATTTCACAGAAATGCAGTAAAGAACAAACAAACAAAAAAAAATTAATGCAATGTCAGAAATGGAGGTCGGAAGGCTATGGAGAGTGGAAATAGGCAGCCTGGACTATGTCCAAGATGCAGGAGAGGAAAGCATTGGGTAAATGAATGTTACTCATGGACTGAAGTTAATGATAATTCAATACCCTATAGGCAGGGAAATTTCAAGAGGGGCCAGCCCCAGCCCCACCCAACAGTAGGGGTCATATCTTTGACACCACTTCAGCCTTTCCAGGCGGATTGGTCCCAAAGCCAACCATCGGAGACCTTTACCTTACCACCCTGGGAAGCGCAGGAATGGACCTCTATCCTACCTCCAGATGTGTACTAACACCTGAAATGGGGCCTCAGGCCATTACTACGGGAGTGCATGGTCCCCTTCTTGCAGGCAAGATGGGACTAATTTTAGGAAGAAGCAGTTTAACATTAAAAGGATTTCAAGTTCTCCCTGGGGTAACAGGCCAGGACTATACTGAAGAAATTAAAGTAATAGCACAAACAATCAATACTGTAATTCAGGTATTACCAGAAACAAAAATGGCACAAATTTTCCTTCTGCCGAATTATGTAGAAGGGCGGCCTTTAACCGGTCGACCCCGTGGTGCAGTGGGGTTTGGATCCAATGACGCTGTATACTGGGCAAGAATAGTTAAGCAAGATCGGCCTGAATTAGAACTAAAAATTAATAGGAAGCCTTTTAAAGGGATTATAGACACCGGAGCTGATGTATCAGTCATTGCCTTTAGACACTGGCCTCAGGCTTGGCCCTTAAATCCCGCAGCTTCTGAATTGCACGGAGTAGGGCATATTATTCAACCTCTACAGAGTGCTCAACTCCTTCGATGGGAAGATCCAGATGGAAATACAGGTTATTTTAAACCTTATGTATTGCAATATTTACCTGTCAATATATGGGGTCGAGAGATGTTACAACAAATGGAAGTTTTAAAAACAAGTCCTAGTTCTATTTCTACTTCTGGTCAAGAATTTCACCCCCAAAAGAGGCAGGGAAAGAAGCAGCAAGAAAGGCTTTTGTCTATCCCAATGTCTGTTAAAAGGGAGAGGCATGAATTGGGTTACCAGGATTTTCAACAGGGGCCTTGCTCATTTCTCTGATCCAGTGTAGAGCAGCTAAAATTACCTGGCTTACAGATACCCCTATCTGGTTTGATCAATGGCCCCTATTAGGAGAAAAATTAAAAGCTGCACAAGAATTGGTTCAAGTACAACTTGAGGCAGGGCATATTGAACCCACTCACAGTCCATGGAACACACCCATATTTGTGATAAAGAAGAAGTCTGGTGAATGGAGACTATTGCAACACCTGAGGGCAGTTAATAAGACCATGGAGATGATGGGATCCCTTCAGTCAGGGTTAATATCCCCCACAGGTATCCCATTGCAATATCATTTATTGGCATTAGATCTAAAAGACTGTTTTTTGGGGTTTTTTTACTATTCCTCTCCACCCTGAGGATAGCAAAAGATTTGCATTTAATGTCCCTACAATAAATTTCACTGGACCCATGAAAAGGTATCAGTGGAAAATATTGCCTCAAGGCATGCTAATAGACCTACCTTATGTCAGGATTTTGTAGCTGCTGCCATACATCCTATAAGGGAAAAATATCCTGAGGCTTATATTATTCATTATATGGATGATATTCTCTTAGCTCATAAACATGAGATGCTCTTAAATACCATTTATATAGATTTGCAGGATTCCTTGTGCTATGCTGGATTATGCATAACACCTGAAAAGGTTGAAAGAACATTTCCTTTTTCTTACCTTGGTAGCATTATTGAAGGACAAAAAATAAGACCTCAGAAAATTCAAATTCAGACTGACACTTTACTTAAATGACTTCCAAAAATTATTAGGAGACATTAATTGGGTTCGACCTGTTTTAAAACCAACTACAGCCGACATAAGCTCTTTATTTCATGTACTCTGGGGCGATCCATCTCCAACAGCCCCACGCTGTTTGACAGAGAAAGCCAGGACAGCCCTACATAAAGTCGAGGGTGCCCTAAATTTGGCACAGCTTACTAGAATTGATTACTCCCTTCCTTTACAAGTTTTAATTTTTCCCACTATACATACACCCACTGGGGTTATTTGGCAAGATGCTAGAGTCATTGAATGGCTACACCTGGCTCATTCTCCAACTAAGGTATTCACTCCCTTTCATGATTCAGTGCCTCAGTTGATTGCTCGAGGCCGTCTTGGATTGGGCCAGCTGGTGGGCTGAGACCCTGAACCATACAGCAAGAGTGGCTCTGGCAACGGTCAACAAGTTGGCAAGTTTCAGTTGCTAATTACTGTGGACAGATTGATAGCCACTATCCAGCAAATAAAATTTTACAATTTCTTTCAGTTACTATCTTCATCTTCCCAATGATAATAAAATAACAACCTATACCTCAAGCATTAACCATTTTTACAGATGGATCTAGTTCTGGAAAAACTGGATATTACTGCAACAGAGGTGCCAAGGTCTGTCAAACCCCTTCTACTTCAGCACAATGGGTAGAAATACAAGCCCTTGTCTATGCTTTGATAGATTTTGCTACAGAGCCTATCAACTGGTATAGTGATAGTGCCTACGTGGTAAGTATGGCCAAAATTATAGAGACAGCTATTATAGGGCATACTAATTCAGAGGGACTTTTTAATTTATTTTTTAGCCTTCAAAAAGTCACTAGAGAACGACAATTTCCCTGCTTTATTGGCCATATTTGGTCTCATTCAGGTCTCCCTGGTCCGTTAGCTATGGCTATGAGGCTATTGATCGCTTCCTTGCTGTGGTGCAGGAGAAGACACCATTTTCTCTTGCACAGCCCTCCCATGCTTTGCATCATCAAAATGCTGCCCTGTGTAAACAATTCCATATTTCTCGGGAGCAAGCTCATCAAATTGTTAAGCAGTGTGATCAGTGTATAATTCATTGCCCTGTACAATCATTAGGGGTTAATCCTAGGAGTCTTAACCTAATCAAATCTGGCAAATGGATGTCACCCATGCTCCAGAATTTGGTACGCAGAGATGGGCACATGTTTCCATAGGTACCTGATCTCGCTTTATTTTTGCGACTCCCCAAACAGGAGAAAGCGCCAAGCATGTAATCAATCATTGCTTAGCCGCCTTTGCGGTGCTAGGTTCTCCCTTAGAGCTGAAAACAGACAATGGACCCACATACGCTAGTTCCACTATTCAGCAGTTTTGTCAACAGTATCAAATTTGTCATAAAACTGGTATTACTTATGACCCTCAAGGGCAAGCAGTAGTGGAAAGAGCCAATCCTACTTTTAAGATGCAATTACTAAAAATAAAGGGGGGAGGAGACGGATGTTACGTGTCACCTCAAAATAAACTCAGTCATGCTATATATGTCTTAAACTTTTTGAATTGTGATGCAGAGGGTCGTACAGCAGCTGAAAGGAATCAGGCCTCCAGCACAATAGCCTCCTCTGGGTTAGCCCGGTGGAAAGACTTACAAACTGGACGATGGTTCGGATCAGATCCAGTAATGATGTGGGGAAGAGGTTGTGTTTGTGTCTTTCCAGAAGGAGCAGTGCAGCCAATTTGGGTGCCAGAACGGTACATGCGACACCACCATGGACTCAGAGAAGCTCCTTGTCCCTCCGTTCAAGGGACTGAGAGTTGCCCCGATGACAGCAAAGAGGAAGAAAAAGAAAACAAAGGCTACACTAGGGGCTGAGGTGCCAACATGGGGTCAGTTGAAGAAGCTAAATCTGAAGCCCAGCAAATAGCAGAAAAACAAGGAGTGGAAGCTACTCCTTCAGCCATGTTTATGGCTATGTTAGCATTGGTTAGCTGCCAGTCTTCTATAAAATCTTGTGCAGCCAAAACCGAGGACTAAGTTTGGTTTTGCTATATTTATTGGTTTAAAAAATAAGTTGTAGAAATGATGAGATCAACAGAAAAGTAAGCAGTTGAAAATAAGCCATAGAAATAGAGAGTAGGAAATAAGTTGTAGGAATATAGAAACCAGCGGAGGGTTGCAACCCAGGAAGGTTTAGGCAGGGGCAGCCAAGCCGACCTATAAGTGGGGCCTTGACTGACAAGTTTAATTCTTTCGGAGACCATGCTCATTAAGGAGCTCGTTAACTCAAATTACTCTGTCAACTCAAAGCAAAAAAACCTGCGAGAGACATCTGGTATCTCAAAAAACTCCTTAGTCAGGACACTGGTAAGTCAAGGCCCCACTGTAGCTCATAGTTAGAGGTAGAGAAATAAGTAAAAAAAAAAAGTGGTAGAAATAAAGTAACAATAGAAAGAAAGTAGAAATAGAGAAATAAGTGGTAGAAAATAAGCGCTAAGAAAATAATTAGGAAATACAAAATAAAGTGGCAATCTCCTAGGTTTTGTTTAAGCTACTGTAAAGCAGAAGATGGCTGTGGTTGATGCTGTTTAAGGAAGTAATTTTGTTTTAGACTTAGATTGCAAGCTCTTGCAGCAGCTGCATTGTTTCTAGGCTTTGGTTATCTTTGCATGTGTGAACTGATAGCTCCCTGGGACTTTGAGTCTGTGTGAGACGCCAGACTCAGAGTGGGAAGTCTCCAGCTCTGCAGGACTGAGGGTTGCTCCTTTCCATGCAGCTGCGGATAAAAAAAGAGGCTGAGAAGGGACCAGACTTCCACCTGCGTGGACAGGGATGATTTCACTGGGACTGGTGCAGACTCAGTGTCCAGGTCAACCGTCCAAACAGCCTGACCAGGGGACTGGTTTTGCATCAAGGACATCTTTGCATCAGCGTCATCTTACTACGCTAGTGACAGAGATATCAGCATGGAGTCAGCTGAACAAGATGGCAACTGAGGCCAAGCAGATGTTAGAAAAGCAAGTGGAAGCTATGCTAGCATTGTTGAACTGTTAGTTTTCCGTAAAATCTTGTGGAGCTAAATCTAAGGACTTTGAGTAAGATATCCTGAAAACGTTAACATGTTTGTAGTTTGATTTTCATTGGGATTGCTTTGTTAGTAGCCAGAATTTTGTTCTCTTGTTAACATTGCTGTTTATGGTTTTGTTAACAGCCAGGGGTTTGTTTTGATGTTTTGATGATGCTGAATAATTTGGTTAGAGTTTTTTGGATAGTGTAAATGGGTGTGTTTAAAAACAAAAGTAAAGGGGGCTATGTGGGGCGCGGCTACAGTGTTTTGGCCATGTTCAAGCCTCAGACTAATGAAAGGACAGGGTCCTCTCATTGCCACGTGCAAGTCCCAGCTGGAGGGCAGGGCCCTCCCAGCAAAATCATAGCCAACAGCTGTGGTTGTCAGATTGAACCTATAGTGCGAACACGTGGCTCCATGTGCCTTGTGCTAGAGTTCATGTGCATATAGTTGAGTATGGTTGAAACTCAGGAGAATGCTGTAAACAGCTTGATCACACCCCTACTTTACCTCGTGGCATCTGCTATAAAATAAAGACCGGGCTTGTGGGCATGGTCGTTGTCTCCTCACCAGGGAGGCAGCATCCCACCGAGACCCAGCTATCATTCTCTTATCTGTCTTTTCTCAATTCTTGCACCACCACCCCCCACTCGGGATCACCCTTGGCTGTGCTGGTATAGCACAGGAGATAACAAAGGAAGGTGCTATCAACACTGAAAGTGAGATACCAAAGCAAATGAGGCCATGCTACCCCTCTGCTTAAAATCTCTCACCAACAGCCATCACCAACAGGATACAGCTGCTTCCCACAGGCATGCCACCCCGTCTGTATGGATCACCTTAGCTTCATCTCTGCCTGCCTGTCACACAGCCACTATATATGACAGGCATCTTTCCATGCCTTCCCTGCCTGCCTGCACCCACTGCTCTCTCCTGCTTCCATCCCACCTAAGTTATAGCCCCCCCCGCAAGACTTACCTTGCCACACCTTAATTAAACTTTTCTTGTCCTATTCGTCCAGTGTGACTATTAAACACTTTGTAGTTTCAAAGTACTCATTACCCTAAGTAGAAATTATTTGCAAATTTGTCTCACCAAAGGCAAGACAAGCGGCTTGATCCCCTTCTGCATGCTGAAGTGCTCACCCTGCACAGGGACACAGCAGACTCCACAAGTTTGGGTGAAAGCTAGAGTACCCATGTTAACACAGTGCATGGATTCCTAAGCAGGTTAGCAGTCCTGCCCCCAGCACTGAAAGAGGCCCTTGGGATGCTGCATTTGTAAGTCTGGGAGAAGGAAGATCTTTGGAAGAATCCAACGCTGACCTGGGCCACCTTTAGTTGGATGGAAAGCACCAACTGGGAAGATGGGAGAAGGCCTTAACGTTCACCAATTTCAGAAGTTTGCCTGGTCTGCCACATCATCAGTAATTTTTTTAAGTTGGTTGTAATATCACATTGCATTTATAGGTATGCCTCACACCAGCCAGCACCTTCCAGCATCCTGCCAGTCCTCACTGCCGACCCCTTGGGGGGGCTCAGGCCCTACAACTGCACTCACCATTGATCCCGGTGTTTATTAGAAACGTAAAGCATCACCTCATTGAATCCTCTCAACAACCTGGGAGTTATTTGTTACCTATTTACTCGTGAGCAAACTGGTGCCCAGAGCAGGTGAAGCATCTTGTTGGGGTCACCAGGCTCCACACCACTCAGCGCAGTTGTCCCTGCTGGGTGGCTGACCCCAAATGAGTGGAGTGCTCCCCGCTCTCCTGCTCCAAGTCCCTTAACGCACAGTGGTCACAACATAACAGCGCTGCACTCTGCGCAGAAAAAAAAAAGCTTTGTCGGGGTTCATGTGCCCTGGAGAAGGCCGGGCAGGAGGACCCTGAGGGCTCAGAAGGAGCAGCAAACTGATAAGAGGCTGGAAAAGGTGGGCAAATGGCAGGAAGGGAGCTGGGGCCCTTGGGAGGCGAGGGCGGAGGGAGCAGGATCTGCTCCATTGGCCGGTGTTCCTGGGAGCCCCAGCACCGCCCGCCACCCCTGCCAGTGCCAGCGCCCGTGGGAGGGGCCAGCACTCAGCCCTGTGCTGTCAGTTGTAGGGCTACACCTGGAAGCCCCTCTGGCCTGGCGAGCCAGGAAGAGCCGCCAGCGCCCGGCAGGGAAGAGGAGGCTCCAGCTCCCTGGTTGGCAGAAGGTAACCGGGGTTGAGGGTTACACACCTGACTTCGGCCGCGGGTTAGAGGATTCTGAAGGCAGCAGGACGCACTCCCTGTCCGGCTCCAATCGGAGCCCTCCCGGGTGCTAGTCTGAACTTTTTTGCCCACTCACTGTGTTACCTTGGGCAACTTTCGCTCCTTCTCGGGGTCTGTTTCTTTCTCGGTTCAATGAAGGCGTTGGGGTTGAATGGTGCTTTTTAGTCTTATGAATTCTAACACGTGAACTGCATTTTGGCAGCCAGCAAGCTTCCTTGGTCAATTCCCCACCTACTTAAGGGCCAGCTCCGCTGCCCAGGGGCCGGAGGCTCCAGGAAGCCAAGGTGCCTGGGTCGGCGGGGGCTCCGCTGGGCGCTGGGGTTTCCTGGGGATTTTGCGGCCTGAGCCCGGGTTGGTGCTGGCTGCTGGCGGGACCTAGCTACAGAGGGACGGCCCCAGATTGCTCAGGTGACTTAGGCAGCGCGCTAGGACCACTGGCCACACTGGTGGGGTGTTGGGAAGGGGATTTGCGGCTGATAATTTGTACTTGGAAAATAAGCGGATTTGTTTTTGGAATTCTCTTTCTACACGCAGACCTGTCCCACGGTGAGTTATAAATGACAGGAGTGCTAGCTGTCATTCTCTAAAGTGGAAAGCCAACTGCTCCAGCACTAAGTCATGGGCTCCTCCAGCGTGTAGGAAGTGGGCCTCTCTCTGCACCCAACCTGCCAACCCCCTCTTCCCTTTTCTCCCTCTTCCCTTTATAAATCCCCTGGTTAGTCAAAAGTCCTCATTTTCATTGAATATTGGGTGGTGACCAACGGCCTCCCTCCAGGCCTTTGGGCTCTGGGTGAGGATGGAAGCCCAGATAAGAACAGCTGTGAGTCATACTGTCAGCCTCCTGACCCCCTCAGCCTGGCAGGGATGTGCAGAGGAAGCCCAGTGGGGTTCAGACAGACAGACAAACACAGAAAGATTGGATGGATTCAAACCGCTGTCCAGCTTCCTGTCCCTGTCTTGGCAGCCTCCCTAACTAGGGAATAGTGGCCCCAGCTGTCAGTTGGATGGTGCAGCCAGAGGAAGGTGGCTGAAAGGAACTAGGGACTTTGCTGGAAGTTCTTCAGCCTTCCCTTTCCTATCTCCCCTCCCCCTCCCCCACACCCCCCTCATTCCCTCACCCCTGTAGTTTTTCTGCTCTACTGTGACTTCCATGTGAATTCAGATTCCAGGACCCTTCAAGAGGGGTGGGGAAGGGGTGAAGCAAACCAGTAGCAGTACTGACTATCTGTTATGGAGCACTTATGGGCCAGACACTTCTCTTTGCATAAAATGTGTCCTTAATTCTCTCAAAGCCTCGCGTGAGGATGGGATACTGCCCTTGACTCCATTTTACAAATGTGAAACTGAGGCTTGGAATGATCACATCCCTTAGTCACATGGGTAGTAAGTGGCATAGCTGGGACTCAAATCTGGTCTTTCTGAATCTAACACCTGTGTTCTTTCCACTGTTTTCATGCTCCTTGAGGAAGGGCAAGCTGGAATAGTACCAGCAAAACTGACGATTGAGGTCTCAGTAGGTGCCAGTGAAAGAACAAAGCAGAACTGACTATCCCCATACTTGTAGAGCTGGATCTTCAGCCTGACACCTCCCCCCCCCCCCCAGGGAGTGACCACAGGAATGCCAGAAATGTCCTAACTCCCCCAACCACTGCCTGAGTGGACCAATGAAGCTAAGGAATGCAGCCAAGGTCCTAACAAGGCTATACCATAAATTGTTCCCTATTCATTGCTGTTGACCAATCAGGACGTAGTGAGGGATGGCTCAAACCTTAGAATGTGTTGGTCACTTCCTGACCACTGTGCTGTAAGACCCTGCTGAAAGACCCTGACCAAAGTGACCAGTCTCTGCAACCCACGTCACTTACCTAAGCCCACCCAAATGACCAGCCCTATATAACCTTTGTTCTCCTGGGAATCGGGGCTCTCTCGGCCGCTTGCCGCTGCATCCGCAAATGTGGCTGACGGGGTGGGGCGGCAAACTAGTTTGAATAAAGACTCTCTACTTTTGCATCGTAGGAGGCTCCCTGGTGGTTGATTCTTGGGGACCCCGAACTCTGGGCATAACACCAGACACCGTTGGAAGCATTTAGAGGTGTTAGCTCAAAGTCAGGTGCAAGGGTTTCAGAGATTCTGGTGTGGATCCGGGACTGCCTTAGCCTCTCCCAGACAGCACCCCTGTTCCACAGCCCCTGCCTGATCGGGCCCAGCTGCTCTGAGTGGGTGCCGCAGGGGCCTGGCTGCTGTATCCTAGAGGTGGTATGAGGTCTAATGAAAGATGGATTGTCCACATCTGATCCATTAGCCCTGCTCATTGGCTTGTGAATGATCACACTGTCCCCTAAGAGGCCTTTCTCAGGCTTCACTCAGTAAATACCTATGGAATGGCTGAATTAGCACCTTGTGCAGAGCAATATGCTGTCCTGCAGAAATGTGAGGCAGCCCAGAGGTAGCCCTCAGAGCCCAGGGCGCCAGGCCAGACACTTCTCTCTCCACAGGCCCCCTGCCCCCCTCCCTTCCCCTGCCCCACCAGCAAGGAAAGCAGAGCCAAGGATGCTCCTGTGGCTTTTGGGTTTCCCTGGCAACATGTTTGCTGCCACCTGTTTTGTAAAGAATTTTAGAAGATAGAGTAGATGAAGAAAAATTTGACTTAAAAAAAAGCTAACATAAAAGTGATATTATTAATGAGGTTGTTGCTCTTTCAAAGCGGCGAGGGGGCTCCTGGGTGGGGATCAGATGGTGCTCTTTGCCTTAGGGCTTCCCAAAGTTTTGAATAAAAGAGTCTCTGAGAGCAAGGAAGACTGACAATTGCCCCAGGCGGTGGGGATGAGGGTGAGGGTAAGGGTATCAGATTGATACCAATGAGCTTGAAAATGATTTAAGGATTTATGCAATTTTTCATTTGATTTTATATGTTGAATCTGATATATATAGATATAGGTATAGGTATAGATATAGATATAGATAGAGATATAGATAGAGATATAGTTATATAGATATATAGATATATAGATATATAGATGATATATAGATATATAGATATATAGATATATAGATATATAGATATATAGATATATAGATATATAGATATATAGATATATAGATATATATTCTTCCTCGAAAATATTTGTACAACATTGATGTCCTGGCATATTGTTTTAAATCCTTGGGGGCTGAGAGTAGTCAGGTAGCGAAGCAAAGCAAAGTTTCCGGTCTGAGGCTTAGAGTATTGTTTGCATTTTCTATTTACTTGGTTCACAGTGATAGAGCTCTCAATCCCCTGTAGAGGTAACCCCTTCCCCCACTTTTTCAGAATGAAGAAAATGTTTTAAAAATCAAATAATCATAATTGTTTGTTTTTTTCTCTCTCTCCACCTGCCAACTTTATTGAGATATATATTAGTAATGGACATGCAACTGTTGTGTAAGTCTAATGTGTGCACATGATGTGTCGATACATGTATAGCTACTTTTTTTCTTGTTGTAGTGGGAGCACTTAAGATACACTGTCTTAGCAACTTTCAGGTATACAATTTAATATTGTTAACTGTGGCCACCATGCTGTACGTTAAAACCTCAGACCTTACTCATCTTGTAACTGGAAGTTTGTACCTCTTGACCAGCATTGCCCCCATTTCCTCCAGGCCCAATTTCTGGCAACCACCATTCTGCTCCATGTTTTCATGAATTCAGCTCTTTATAAATTCTACATGTAAGTGCGATCATTGTTGTTTGTTTTCTCATTTCCAATGCTATATATATTCATTGTACAAAAGATAAGATACTTTAGCATTCATAAAATGCTAATAATCATTACACCTAGACTCATGATATAGCCTTTCGAGTCTTTTTCTCTGCACCAGTGAGTGAGTAAATATTTTTTGAAATGAACAAATGAATGTCTTACTTTTGATTGAATTATTGTCAAAGCTAAGAACTACCTCAGATTGCTTTTGAAAGGATTCAGAGCATTATGAAGAATTGAAAGCATCATAAAGGTTAATCTCATTTCTGCACCCCCAAAGTTCACCCCCCACCCCCATAACCCACCTGTGTCATTTAGTGTCCAGCAGAGAGAAGTGCCTGCTGTGGGGCTGCTGCCTGAGTCAAAGGGTCAAGCTGTTATCCTTTTTAAGGGACTCACGTGTCTGAAATGTCTCAAATGTAACAGAAAAGGTTGCTCTTTGGTGTTGATGTGAAAAATTTGAGCAGAAAATTCTAAAGCCAAATTTCACAGTAAGAAAGAAGAAAGCCTTAGACAAGGTCATTGTTTTGGCATTGCATTTTATTACCTGTTTGACTTTAAGCAGACAGGTAGCTTCCCTGAACCAAGCTCCTCTTCTGTAAGTTGGGGATAATGACCCCTACTCTACTGTCTCCTACCAGAGTCACTATGAAGACCAAGTGTCAAGTGTATGGTTATTTGCATTGCATGCAAGTGTGTATGCTATTTTTTTAAAAAAATGTTTAGAAGTAGAAAGAGCAAAAGCATTGCCACTCTTTATAAAATTCTGGGATCTAATTCTTGGGTTTAACATTGGTAGTAATTAATTGTGATGCAACTACTCTCTCAGAACCCTACTCCAAGTTTTCTTCAAAAACAAAAGAATCCCTTGATGGCTAGCAGCTCATTGATCTTCAGTAGAAAAGACAGAAAATAATCCCATTTCACAGAATAATAGCAGGCTTGCCCATTTTCACAGAGGTCTCAGAGCTCCAGAGGTCTGTGTGTTTTACTTTAAGCACAGCAGAGACATGCAAGGAGGAAGCAAGGGGAGAAGCCAGATAGGCGGTGTCCCTGTGGGGGCACCCCAGGGTGTGCTGCAGGGTTGCCTACAGGTGCACACCTGGCTCCTGGCAGCTCTGGGGGGAGGAATGGGCCTTGCATGGGAGGCAGGTGACTCGGCTTCTATCCTACCTCAGAGACAAGCTGTGCAATCTGGGTTTCATCATGTCCTCTCCTCTCCCTGAGCCTTGGTTTCTCTATCTATAAAGGGAGGGAGTTAGCCTAGATGAGTTCCTTCCAGTCTTAAACATCTAGGATTCTGGGTTATTTCCCATTCATGCCTTCCCAAATAGAAGTTTGGTAGAGAATTACCACATCCAGATGAATCAGGTGGTATGTCTTATAGAGAAGTCTATGCCAAGATGTTCCGGGACATCCTGCACACCGACAGCATCTGGAGACAGCGCTGTCATCAGGACCTTGGCATTCCTGGAAACTTGCAGAAACCGGAGAAGATCAGTGGTATGTCTTATAGAGAAGTCTACGCCAAGATGTTCCCATACAGAAACCTTTTGGGTTTGTGACAGCTAGATTATGGCTATAGAAGACTGCTGAATGTAGTGGTGGATGATGGCTTATGCATTACTGGTTGGATGTACGGGCCTCGCCTTAACACACATGTGGACAGCCCAATGCAATTCGAGCCTTCGTTTCGAATTCACCTGACGCAGAGGAAATCAGCCACGGTGGACTACATGGACGACTTGTACAGCTTTTCCCACAGCTGCCACATGCAGATTCAGAAGGACAGGTTCAGCATCCGGTGGATCCAGAGAGACCTCCGACGGGATTCACCAATGCGGCTTAGGGGAGGACGGGAACTGGGGAGTCTTCATCCTGTTCGGTGAGAACCACTTCCGGTTCATCTGGCTGGAGATGAAATACTTCATCCTGTTAGGCAGAGTACAGAACATCTTCCAGCATGTGGAGGCACCATACCCGCAGGCCTTCCTGGAGATGCTCTGAAACATTCAGCCCGGACACCCCAGGAGGAGCAGCTTGCATGCACTTTGAATACTGGACCTTCTGACCTCGTGACCGACTTTTGTTTGATTTTTTTTTTAAACCTCACCTGAGGAAATATTCCCCTTGATGTTTAGAGAGAGTGGGGGAGAGAGGGGAAAAGAGACATAATCCATGTGAGAGAAACACATCAGTAGTTTGCCCCCTGCCCAAGCCCAAACCAGGGCCAGGCTGGGTAGAGGCCAGAAATTGAGGTAGAAGTAAACCTTAGACCAGGGGTCTCAACTGTCCTAATGCTGCGACCCTTTAATACAGCTCCTCATGTTGCGCGAAGCCCCAATTTCCTTGTTACAAATTGAACATGAACATGATTTGGGATAGATAGATAGATAGATAGATAGACAGATAGGTAGATAGGTAGATAGAAATATAAAGATACTGGGATAGCCCTGAACTGCCTGGTGGTGGCCATGCTGCCGAGGCCCCAGCACAGAGTGGTGGTACAGATGTCTATGGACCTGTCCCTGTTCATCAGTCCATGTTGTTCTCTATATTCCACAAATGAGTGAGATCACATGGTATTCATTTTTCTCTGACTGGCTGATTTCACTTTGCATAATGCTCTCCAGTTCCACCCATGCTGTTGTAAAATGGCAAGAATTCCTTCTTCTTCTTCTTTTTATTTTTCACCGCAAGGTAGTATTCCATTGAGTACAAGATAAGAAGGCTCTGCTTCTGCTCATAGATAAGCATAACCAGTGAGGCTTAGGAGGAATTCTTCTAGAAGACATAGAGGAAGTACTGCCCAATTCCCAGAAAGCTGTCAAGGCTTCAGGGGACCAGATATTCTTTGTAAATCGTCCAGAAAAGAAGAAAATTCTTTTCTTCAATGATAAAAGCTGTCAATTTTCTGTGGACGAAGGGTTTCAGAAACTGTGGAGGAGTGTCACTTTGGATTCAATGGGTGAGGAGAAAACTGGAGAAGGCAGCGGAGATATTCAGAAGAATATCTGAAGCGACAGGGTATTTCTTCCATGCAGGAATCCAGACCAAAGAAAGTGGCCCCTATCCAGAGAAGGAAAAAGCCTGCCCACTATACAAAAAGCAACGATTTAAGACTCATAGCGAACACATGGCTGGAGTGCTGAAGGATGACTCTGACATTGCTCCTAGTAAATAGTGAACAGTTTTGTAGTGTGAAGAGGTCACCACACACCAACAGAGGAGGCAAACCAGCTTGAGGAACTGGATTCAGGTCAGCTTCCTCCCCCACATTCTTGGATTTGGGGGCCAGGAATGACACCTTCCATGTCATGCCAGATGAAAAAAAAAAACAAAAAAACACTCCTTAAAAAAATAAAAATAAAAAAAACCTCCATGAAAAACTCTTGATCGGGCCTTTCAACTTTCTCAGGCTTCGGCAAGCCCAGATGGTCAGGCCCGGACTTGGTCTGTGGGCGGGGGCCTGACCATCCATCCATCCAGAGAGTGAGCAGGGTGGGGGTGAGGGGTGGGGATGGCCCACAAGATTGCCTGAGCCAGATATAGTCTTTGGCTGTGGATTACAGAGATTGGGTTGACTGGGGCCTTGGCCTGCGCCAAAGATCCCGTCCAGCCCTCTGCTGATCGAGAAGCGTCAATGCAAGCCCCCCTCCTGCAACCTCCTGTGGGGAAAGCACAGACAGGTGACTAGACTTCCCCATTTCTGGCTAGACCCGAGGTGGGAAGGACATGCAAGGGGCGTTGTCATTGAGAAGGCAGGGGCTGAAGGGTGTTCATGGATGGCGAAGTACCATTCAAAGCAAGGAGTGTCCGTGCGTGACTGCGGATATACACGCACAGACACACATACTTGCGCACACACACAAACTCCCACACCCACACCCACACACCTATCCCTCCCGCCTCTAACCCTCCTGCCCCCTGCGTCCCCCTGGCACACACACACACACACACACACACACACACGGGAGCACAAGATATCTGCCTAGTAAGGCACGCCTAGGAGATTTTCCGTGGCTTTGTTTCCAATGGCCATTCCTGGGCCCACCAGAGCCTGTCTATGTATGTATTGTCCCTTCTTCCACAGAGAAACAACAGCTATGCCGTCCTGCAAGACGTGGAGACCGAGCCCTGCAGGCCTCCTTGGGCACTTGCCATGTCTCCCAAGTCCTCTCCCAAGCCCCGTGAATCGCTTGGGCGGTCCAGTGGCGCCCTCTCCTGGTTCTGGAGCGCCAATGCAAGCCTCCTCCCCTCAACTTGAGGCCCAACCAGTGACTTTGGTCCTGGGGGCGGCTGATTGGTCAAGCAGGCAGCTGATTTGGCTCCTCCCACCAGCTCTGGGGCTATAAAAGAACGCAGGGCCTTCTTTGCAGAGCTTCTCAGCCCTGGCTTGTCTTGGTCATGATCGTCGTCCTCGTTCTTCAAGGGTGCTTTAGAAGCCGCTAGAGCACCTGGCTAGAGCCTGGCTGGGCTGCTGACCCACTGAACGCTGTCTCGGTGTCATTTCTTCTTCACCGACTCGTCCACACCCTTGGTAACCCCTGGGCCTGGACCCCAACATCTGGGACAGCCCCGGCGCCGCGCGGGGATTGAAGGGCCAGCCTGCCTCCATACGGGCTCGATCCGAGGCTGATTCAGGGCCCGCCATGGCCGACAAAATCCACATGTCACTGGACGATATCATTAGGCTGGACCGGAGCGAGCGAGACGGCCAAGGTGGCGGCCGAGGCCGTGGCGGGGGCAGAGGCGGGGGCAGGGACCGAGGCTGGGACCTAGGCCGCTCCCTGCCCCAGTCAACCAGACTTCTGCCAGGGGTGGCCCTGGCTTTCCTCGGTCCCACGTTCTTGCTGCTCTTGCTGCTCCCGGATCACCTGCTTGTCAATCTCCTGGACAACACGGGAGAGCTCTTTGAAGTTGCGGAAGATCTCGCCATCTGGCAGGTGGATGCGGCGCATGAGGTGGATCTCTACCTTAGAGTTCATGCACTGTCCCGTGATGTGGGTGACCGTGGCATACTTCCAGCTCTTTGGGCTCCAGTCACTTGGCAGCCGCCACTTTGTTTTTTAAATATATTTCATTGATTTTTTAACAGAGTGGAATGGAGAGGGATAGAGATTTAGAAACCTCAAAGATAGAGAAACCTCAATCAGCTGCCTCCCGCACACCTCCTACTGGGGATGTGCCCACAACCAAGGTATATGCCCTTGACCGGAATCGAACCTGGGACCCTTTAGTCCGCAGGCCGATGCTCTGTCCACTGAGCCAAACCAGTTAGGGCGGCAGCCGCCATTTTGAAACGGCAAATGTCAATCCCTCTCTTTTATCCTCTCCCCGCCGCCCCAAATCCGGCATGTTTACTTCCCCGTTTGGATAGCACAAAATGCAAGTCCAAAACATTGTACAAGTATACTTTTTACTACACAAAGTGGATTAATACCTTTGTGTTGTTTTGGGGGTGCGTGTGTGTGTGTGCGCGCGCGCGCGTGCCCGGTGGCGCCTGCGCGTCTGTGTGTGTAAATCCGCAGTCACACATAGACACTTCTTGATCTGAATGGTCCTTCAGCATCCATGAGCACCCTTCAGCCCCTACCTTGTCCCAGACAGCGTCCCCTGCTTGTCCTTCCCCCCCTCTTGTCCAGCCAGAATTGGGGAAGTCCAGTCACCTGGCTCTGCCCTCCCTAGAGGAGGCTGCAGGAAGGGGGCTTGCATTGGCGCTTCTCGACCAGCAGAGGGCAGGGCTGGCTCTCTGGCCCCGCCTGGGCTGGGCCAGCTGGTTGACTTCCAATCACCCGCCCCCCGCCCCCATCCCAGCCTTACCCCACTCCCTCTCAGGATGGATGGTTAGGCCTGGCTCAGAGACCAAGTCCGCACCAGGCCACATGGGCCTGCAGAAGCCTCCGCCCCTTGAAAGGCTGGATCAATGTCATTTCTAAGGAGGTTTTCCTGTGGGGTTTTTCTGTTCGTTTGTTTGTTTGGTTTTTTTTATTGGTTTATTATTATTATTATTATTTTGTTTTTTGGGGGGGATTTCTTCTTTTTAGGAGGGTTTTTTGTTTTGGTACACTTTTTTGTTTTTGTCAATTTTTTGGTTTGTTTGTTTTTTCTTCTACTTTTATATATGGGATGATGTGGAAGGAGCCAGAATGTTCCATTGTTCACCCAATTTGTTGGCAAACATCTCTATTTTTGCCCTGTCACAGGTTTGTCTCAGCAAGCATCAGGGCCTTCATTTCCCTTTGGTACAGCATCATGATCTTCGTCATCTTCACCCTCACCCGTTTTTCTGTCTTCAGAAGGAGGTGGTGATTCCTTTGCTAGCTTTCGTACCATGTGTTCAAGATATTCTGGCAAACTTTTGAACTGTTGTTTGTTTGACTGGAAGAAGTGAGGGCTTCTCCCTGCTAACAGTCTCAGGGCTCTCCAACCATAATTTGGATGGTTCACCACCTTATATTCGTTTTCAATCATGCTTTCCGGGTCTGCCTGTTCAATGGCTTCTGCAAAGAATTCCTCCAAAGTTGGCATATAGCCTCTGGGGGCTGATTTACAAGCTTCCATATTATCCAGGCAGAGATCCCAAAGGCTTGTTATCGCCTCGTTTCTCTTCAGAATCTTTGTGCTGGGCCCTTTCCACAGGAAGTCCAGGAAGTCCTCTGGTGCGGTTCTCTTTCGTACTGCTCTCGTCGGCTTAGTATCTGATGTTCTTTCCTTCACAAAACTTGGGCAGCCTTCGTTTTTCCACTTGTTCCAGTTTTCTTCCGTGGATAATATATGCTCTACCATTTTTGAAAACCTCTCTCCATCGGGTGGGTTTTCAGAGAGCAGTTGATAAACTGATTTTGTGGTGCCTTCAATCCAGAGTGACTGCTCATCAGTTAAAACATGGTTTGAACTTTTGGATTTCACCTGTCCCTTGAGATATTGGAATAAAATGAGATACTGCAGGAGAATCTGTCGGCGAAAGTTACTGTCACTCAGCTGTAAACCCAGCAGCAACTTTTCACTTGTTAAAAATTTTGCAGCATATACATGCTCTCCTCCTGCCCTTAATTCTCCCATCTTTTTTCTTGAGTCCTGAGTATCATCTAACTTGTAATTCTTGAAAACAGCCAGGACTTCTTCTGAGTACCTGCGGAAAGTTTTCCATGTCATCTTCTCACAGCATTGCCCAGGGTTCCTGAAGTAATCCTGAAGGGACCAGAATTTGCGGTACAGGCTGTAATCCATTGGGATGGAGCAAGTTGTTGGAGCTTCATCATCACCCATGTCACCTTCGTCTAGGTCCATTCCTTCTTCTCCGTCTTCAGCGTGCTTCTGACCCAAGGTGCTTTCCTGCTCATTGGTATTGAAAACAGTGACATTTTCCAGATTAAACTGACCCTGCAAGTTACGACCGGATCTCTCAGGTAAAGGGAAAAGCCTGGCCAAAAAGAGTTGAATCCGTGCATGGAAAAGTGTGTGCGGGGCTTTGGATAATCTCCTTAAGAGGTCATTGCACATACATAGTAAATAAGTTTTCCCAGCAGACTTCCAAGTAGCAACATTTTTTCTCACAAACGAGAATATTGTGTCACACTGATCCAAAGGCAGACATTCCAAAGCATCTGCCAACAAGACAGCAGGTGTCGCCGCAGTGCAAATCCCTTCAGTGACTCCCCCAATAGCAAGAGAAATAATAGCTAAAACATTTTCACACGACGAGTGATTGATCATTTCTTCTTGCAGGACACCTCTGAAAGCTTGGTCAAGGGTACATTTCTTTTCGTCTTCAGTTCCAGGTAACTGGCTGAAGGTATTCAACAATGGCTTGATATTTTTGTTGTTCAGGGCTTCTCTGGTAGACTTGGTAAACCGCGTCTGCGCTTCAGCTACACTGAAGCATGGCTGTGTAGGAGACATCTTCGCAGCAGCGCATGTTGTGGGGGCCAAAGCCCAGTAGGTGCAGGGGTTCCCAAACGTGCGTACGGAGTCGGCGAAGAAGAAATGACATGGAGACAGTGTGTGTGTGTGTGTGTGTGTGTGTGTGTGTGTCGAGTCCCCTGACTCCTCTTGCCCTTGGTCCCCCTGTGCGTCCATTTAGATCATTGGAGGTGATTACAGATTTCAGAAGTGAGCTCACACAGGACAGATACAAAACACACAAGGTCAGAGACACCTACCGTGGTCAGTCAGGCCATCCGGACTGGGGGTCCCTCAATGGTGTTTCGGATCCTGGCGAACCCCCAAATATTATGCCCAGATTTCAAGATCCCCAACAGACAAACACGGATCCAGCCAATTCCGATGCAAAAGCAGAGAGTCCTTTATTATTATTATTACAGACCTTGGTGTGGCTCCAAGCTTCTTCCTATGCAATGGCAAGAAGGGGAAGAGGCCTCCATGAGAAAAAACAGGGTTTTAAAAGGGGGTGGAGTGAGGGGACTATGAGCCCTGCCGATTGGGCAGGCACAAGCTGGGTCTTGTTACATAGGATGCGGTAATTTTTATGGCCCCCACATCCCTTGACTGACATTGGTTAGTTTAAAGATATCCCGAGCATTGCCAGCAGAGGCCTGGGCTTCCGGGAAGAAGGAGGTCTGAGCACATGGCTACTGCCCTAACATGGAGGATATGGTTTAAGATGGAAGGCATAGCCCTCACCCTTTCACTCCTACCTGTGCTGAAATCCATGGATGTTGGGTGGTGTGTGGAAGTTGTGGGCCGCAAAAGAGAAGAAAGAAAAGAGGAGGGCGGGCGGACGGAGAAAAAAATCTACGAGGACAGAGGGACTTGATGCACTGGGCTCCATGGGCGGAATGCGCTCCGATGACGCTTGCCGCTTGAATACTGGATGTGGTATGAATGTATGTATGTATGTATGTATGTATTCAGATGATATTTTCTTGAGTTGTCCACTTGAATAACCTGAATGTTTTTGTTGTTGCTGTTTTTTGTTTAGTTCCATACAAAGATTCCTATTTATTCATATCTGATTTATTCATTTTTTATTTTATTTTAAAACCCATATGGTTTTATGAACCGGTGTCTCCCCAATAATTTCAACGAGAGAGAGAGAGAGAGAGAGAGAGAGGATGAGATGATCCGATCCGTGAGTACTGCCTCATTTATTTTTCAGCTCCCAGGCAGCAAAAATGTTTTTGTGCCCTAACTGGCTTGGCTCAGTTGATGGAGCGTTGGCCTGCGGATTCCGGGGGGGGTGGGGGAAGAGCGGGGGAGGGTGTGTGTGTGTGTGTGTGTGTGTGAGTGTCCCAGATTTGATTCCGGTCAAGGGCATGTACCTTGGTTTCGGGCACATCCCCAGTAGGAGGTGTGTAGGAGGCAGCTAGCAGATCAATGTTTCTCTCGTGGATATTTCTCTCTATCCCTCTCCCTTCCTCTCTGTAAAACATCAATAAAATATTTAATAAAAAGTTTTTGTTATGTCTTCCGGGAAGGGAGAGAGGGAGAGGGAGGCAGGCGCCGGGACGTCTTGGGCCTGCGGGGTGTGTGTGGGAGGGGTGGGTGGGTGGTGGTGGTGGTGGTGTGTGACTTCGAGGAAGTCTTTCACTTTTGAATGGCCTGGCCCACCCCCGTGTTTGTTCCGGCCATCCTCTGAAAAAGATTATCCTAGGCACCACCCCCCCACCCCCGCGTTCGGTGATGCCGTGCTGTCCTGGACGGGGTTGGTGTTGGGGGCCCGGGACCTGATCGGCCCTGGGGGCGGGCGGCAGAATGCCCTTGCTGTCCTGAGCTCCAGATCTGTTCCGCTGAGGTTTGCGCTCCTTGTCGGGAGCCACCTGGCGGCCACTTTTATATCGTTTCTTCCTTGAGGAGCATCTAGGGTGGGGAAGCGGCTGCAATGCCCGAGGCCTACTTCCATGGTGCCAGTGGCGCTGTCGGGATCGTCCCAGCAGTGCAGGTCCATAGGTGCCCGGCCCATTCTCCAGAGATTGGACCTGCAGCAATGCTGAAGGCGTGAGCTGCTGCCGCCGATGCGGTGGTGGACCACTAGGACAGGTTGACCAGCACTCTCTTACCCCTCCGTGGGGACTGACCAGGGCCGCTGCAGCCGCCTTGGCCTCCTCGGGCTTAGCCGCAGAGGTTGGCTTGCGCCGCTCTGTTGGTGCCTGTTCAGTTATCTGGAGATTGGACCTGCGGCGGGGCCATTGAAGGAGTGAGTGCATGACGCCTGCGGGATAGGGTGGCTCGGCACTCGCTCTCGCCCCTCCATGGGACTGACTATGGCGCTGCGGGGGTAGCTGGAGAGGTTGGCTTGCACCGGGAGGCCGTTCTGCCCGAGGCGCCCCCCCCCCCCACCTCCGGCTTCTATTGATTTTGACACAGGCACATGCCTGCGCGAGGTGCAGGCCGGCCTGGCCATGTGTCCACGTCGCTCCTGTGAGTTCGTCCCTCTGTCCATCAGAGGCGCCCTCCACGAAATTTTTCAAAATCCCGTTTTGGAGGCCGGAGCGTGCGCATCATTAAGTGGTCGACCGTGCTGCACCGGGCAGGTGAGTGCCGAGTGAGCCTCGGTCACCGGGCTCTACTTTGTGGCCGTTATCTGAGTCGCAGAGCTCCGTAGGTGGGGGCCGGCATGGGCGGTGTGTGGAGGATGGCGGAGGACGAGGCAGGTTGGTCCGAGCGCACACATGGTCCCCATCACTGGCACCATCCATGTTTTGCCTAAAGTTGGCATTTTGTACCACGAGATGACTGTGGACACGCTGTCCTCGGGTGATTGGACAACAAGGGGTATGCCCGGGAGCTTCTCAGCAGCGACCAGAAGCATGACTACCCCGTCCCTGCTGCACGAGCAAAAGCCGTAAGCATAGGGCCTGCAAGCGCTGGCTGCTGCTGTACGTCTCAGACCCCGTCCCCGAGGACTGTGCTCTCCCCCTCCTCGCGATAAGAGAATGAAGGGCTTTACATGGCGAGGCTGAAGTGCAGTCTCGTGTTCTGGATGGTTTTCCCCGCCCCATTTCCCTTCTGCTCGCTGGGGGTCTGTCTAGCTCCCTGCCCCGTTTTTGTAGCAGATCGATTGATGTGGTGACGTCGCACTCTCCCGGGTGGGCCTAAGCTGCGCCAGCTGAGAGACAGACATTCCTTGGTGAATGGGACCACTCTTCTCGTTCTACCCCGCTGGCCCCTCTCCTCTCCTCCCTGATAGTCGGCGGTGCGTGGAAGGGAAGGGGTAAGGAACCTGCCCGACCTTGGTGTCACGCTGGTGGTCTCTCTTACGCAGTGGACACCCTCCGCTCGCCTTTCCTGGCCCACGGCGGGAAGGGGCCATCCATCATCGCTTCGCACGCGCCTCCCCATTGGGCGTGTTGTCGCTGTTTCGCCTTGGCCCTTGGTGGGTGCCCCTGGAGCTCTCCTGGATGTCCTGCAGGTGCCCGAGGCTGAGCTGGTGGTGTCCTTTCCCGCTCCCCGGGAGTGCACAGCCAGGCTGCTGCTGTCGGGGGTGCTCTGGAGGGGAGTCCCGGGGGAGCCTGGCTGGATAAGGGGAAGGCATGTCTGTCCCCCTCGCGGAAGGGGGACCGGGCCCTCGCAACGTGTGCTGCGCTGGCGACTGCGATGGGGCCGAGTCAGCAGTGCCGGCCGCTGGCTGACCGTGAGAGTTAATTTTGTCCTGCCACCTGTTCTTCTGTTACTGTAGTGTTTTTTTTTTTCTCTCTTACGACATGCCAGTGTTCCCGACGCAACACAATGGGCTCTCTTTTAGTTAACTATGGACGAGGTCCCCAGTGAGGCAAGAGGACGAAGCCCAGAGGCAGCACGGGCTCACTACTGCTGCACTCTCTCACTCCACGGCCCCTCTTGAGAGCGCTTGTTGTATGTCCATCGTGTGCTTGACCCTGTCCCAGTCGGGTCTTCCCCCTTCCCCCCTGTTCCCTCGGAAGTGTCTCCACATGGCTCCGCGGGCCCGATGGGGTGTTTCTGCTGGGGTTGGGGGACAATGCGTCCTCAGTGAGAAAGCCTTCTCTAGCGATCCGAGAGGGTGCCCTGGGGTACCGGACCCCCCAGCCGCCGCCCCTAATCTGGAAGCGCGTTGTGTTAGCAGCCTCTGTGTTTGGGCTCTTGGTCCCCTCTCGCACAGGCTTCGAGGGGCCTAGTGGCGACGCTGCTGTGCCTTACCGTGGCTTGCACCTTCACCCTTCGAGTCTGGGGAGGGTCCTGCCGGGCGGGGCTGGCATCTGTCGCAGAAGTGCTGCATTACGTGAGCGTGCACGCGCGCGTTGCTGCATGCGCATCCCCTGCACCAGGGCAGATTGTCTCCAGTTGCGTGTCAAAGGGGTTGGGGGACTGCGGAGGCCTTTCCCGTCCCCAGCGTTCCTGCTCGCACGCCTGGATGCAAGCACCTGTCTGGGTCGGATCAGGCTGATAAACGTATTGGCGGCTAGAGAGAAGCCGCAGTGGTTCCCCTGTGGTTGCTGAGGGTCGCTTGTATGGCCTTTCCTCGTTGGGGTGGGCCTTGGCCGCGGCGGGAGGAGGCTTGGAAGTTGTGCACTTGGGAGGATCATCCTGGGTGATGTGGGGCCGCCTTGTGTGTCTGTGGTGGTGGGATCCCCGTGTTTGTTTACCCGGTGTCCAGGTCCAGTGCCTTGCCTTGATGTCTGTCCTCTGCTGTGCATGCCTGGGAGAAAGAGGGGACTCTAGGTCCTCTCGGCTGAGCATCACAGGTGGTGGTGGCCGTAGCCGGTGGGCGGCGGGGCCTGGAACCACCTGTGAGGTTGGTTGAAGGTTGTTTCCGGTGGAAGCCAGTCAGCATTTCCTGGGTCTCTGCGGGACGTCCCTTGGGCCTGGAGGGGCCCCGTCGGTGATACCCACGTTTGTCCCGGTGCGGCGAACTGACTCATTTCCCGGCCTTGTCCTTTTTCTCCTTCCGTTCTTTCTTGACAAGTGAACCGTGTCCGCAACTCACCTCACCGGTTGGCCCTGAGTCCAGCTCAGCCCACTCGTGCAGTCACTGCTGCACCTCCCCTGCCCCGCGCCTCGCTGCCCGGGGCCAGTAGCCTCATCTCCATGTCCATCTGTCGGTCCCATCCGCCTAGCCGATGCCCTTACGGGGCCATGCCTGCAGTCGCGTGTCGCCTCCTGGGCTGGCCGCCGCCCCGCTCTGTGCCCACCGCCTCCCGCTGTTGTGGCATCATCGTTGCGTGGGCACGTGAGGGTCTGTCTCCCGCTGTGCGGCCCAGGTCAGAAGGGCATGCCCGAGTGCCGACCGAGTCATGACCAGCCATCGTGATCTCCATCCACGCGCCACCCTGGGAGGGGCCCCCAGGCTCTGGCCCAGGATGTCCCTTGTCCGTGTGTGCGTGTCCCAGCTGTCAGGTGTGTCTGCCTGGGTGCCATGTCCAGCACCACTCTCGCCCACCATTGGGCCCCCCGGGGGGATGCCCTGCACCCCTGCCCCTCCATGGCGCTGCCGCATGCACTGCGCCCTCATCCACGGGTGCAGGTGGTGCTTCCACCTCACCGCCTCTGGGAAGCGGTCTGCCCCTTGCTGGGTTTGGTACCCTGTGGAGCGGGCCCCGCCTCTCACCTTGTTGCCCAAGGCTCTGCAAGCCCTCACCCGCTCACTCGCTATTGCTCGCTTCCTCCAGCGCTCGGCACGTCCGCCTGCGCCTGGAGAACGCACCGCGGGGGCACGGTCTTCTGGCTCCCCGTGCTCTCCTACCTGGTTGACCCTGCCAGGACCATATGCTTGTCTCAAAGATTAAGCCATGCATGTCTAAGTACGCACGCCGGTACAGTGAAACTGCGAATGGCTCACTAAATCAGTTATGGTTTCTTTGGTCGCTCGCTCCTCTCCTATGTGGATAACTGGTAATTCTAGAGCTAATACATGCTGATGGGTGCTGACCCCCCTCGAGGGAGGAGGTGCGTGCAGTTATCAGATCAAAACCAACCCGGACAGCCTCACCTCTGTCCCTCACGGGCCATGGGGGTGGGTGCGGGTGTCTTTGCTGAATCTAGATAACCTTGGGCCGATCGCACCCCCTCCCAACCTCTGTGGCAGTGACCGCCCATTTGAACGTCTGCCCTATCAACTTTCGATAGTAGTCGCCATGCCTACCATGGTGACCACGTGTGACGGGGATTCAGAGTTTGATTCCAGAGAGGGACCCTGAGAAACAGGTACCACATCCATGGAAGGCAGCAGGCATGCAAAATACCCACTCCCGACCTGGGGAGGTAGTGACGAAAAATAACAATACAGGAGTCTTTCAAGACCCTGTAATTGGAATGAGTCCACTTTAAATGCTTTAACGAGGATCCAATAGAGGGCAAGTCTGGTGCCAGCAGCCGCGGTAATTCCAGCTGCAATAGCGTATATTAAAGTTGATGCAGTTTAAAATCTCGTAGTTGGATCTTGGGAGCGAGCTGGTGGGCGGTCTTTTGCCAGGCAAGCCACTGCCTGTCCCCGCCCCTTTGCCTCTCGGAGCTCCCTGGATGCTCTTAGCTGAGTGTCCTGGGGGGCCTGAAGCGTTTACTTGGAAAAAATTAGAGTGTTCAAAGCAGGCCCGAGCTGCCTGGATACCGCAGCTAGGAATAATGGAATAGGACCGAGGTTCTATTTTGTTGGTTTTTGGAACTGAGGCCATGATTAAGAGGGACGGCTGGGGGCATTCGTATTGTGCCACTGGAGTTGAAATTGGACTGGTGCAAGATGACCAGAGCGAAAGCATTTGCCAAGAATGTTTTCGTTAATCAAGAACTAAAGTCAGAGGTTGAACACGATCAGATACCGTCGTAGTTCCTACCATAAACCATGCCGACTGGCGATGTGGTGGCGTTATTCCCATGACCCTCCGGGCAGCTTCCGGGAAACCAAAGTCTTTGGGTTCTGGGGGGTGTATGGTTGCAAAGCTGAAACTTAAAGGAATTGACGGAAGGGCACCACCAGGAGTGGAGCCTGCGGCTTAATTTGACTCAACACGGGAAACTTCACCCAGCTCGGACTCGGACAGGATTGACAGATTGAGAGCTCTTTCTCGATTCCATGGGTGGTGGTGGATGGCCGTTCTTAGTTGGTGGAGCGATTTGTCTGGTTAATTCCGATAACGAACGAGACTCTGGCATGCTAACTAGTTACGCGACCCCCGAGCGGTCGGCGTCCCCCAACTTCTTAGAGGGACAAGTGGTGTTCAGCTACCGAGATTGAACAATAACCGGTTTGTGATGCCCTTAGATGTCCCGGCTGCACGGCTCTACACTGACTGGCTCAGTATGTGCCTACCCTATGCTGGCAGGCGCGGGTTACCTGTTGAACCCCATTTGTGATGGGGAACGGGGATTGCAATTATTCCCCATGAACGAGGAATTCCCAGTAAGTGCGGGTCATAAGCTTGCGTTGATCAAGTCCCTGCCCTTTGTACACACCGCCCGTTGCCACTACTGATTGGATGGTTTAGTGAAGCCCTCGGATGGGCCCGGCGGGGGTCGGCCCACGGCCCTGGTGGAGTGCTGAGAAGGCGGTGGAACCTGACTCTCTAGAGGAAGTAAAAGTTGTAACAAGGTTTCCATAGGTGAACCTATGGAAGGATCATTAATGGAGAAAGGGGCGACTGAGCCTAAGTCCTTACGTGTTTGGTTAGTTGGGTCGCTGTCCTCTGGCTTAACCCCTGTGGTTTTTGAGCCTGGGCCAGTTCAGGGCGGCGCCGGCTGCTGCTTGGCTCCCACAGGTCGTGAGAGAAGGAGCGAGCAGGGACTCGGAGGGGGCCTTGGGGTGCCCCCATTGCCCATGCCCTCCACCTTGTGGTTCCTTTTAGCCCTCACCCCCGGCCGCAAGAAGACAAGGGCACGCATTGTGGGCGTTCCCCCCCAGGCTCATCTCGGAAACGGGGCCATGGTGGCCCCTTCCCGCTGCCTGCCCTGGGCGCGGGTCATCCTGTCTTTCCCGTCAGGAGCACAACCATCTGCCCCGTGTCTCTCGTCCGCCATCCACCACCCGGAGTGCGGTTGGGTGTGCGCACGCGCGTTCAGGGTGTCCTGCCTCCCCCCGCCCCACAGGCCGCGCCCTGTGCCCCAGCCTGCACCCTGCTTCCTGTCGCAGCCCCTCACCCCAAGGTGGCGAGGGGCCTGGGCCAGGGGTGCGGGGACGGGACGCTGTGGTGGAGGGAGAGAAGGGGGGTTCGGCCCCGGGACGCGTGTTGACATGTGTCGTGTGGGGTTTCCCGGGTTGGCGTCCGCCAGGTGGTGGAAATGACGGTGGTTGGTCGGCGCTGAAGGGGCGTTGGGGGGGATGATCCACATTGCCAGGTCAGCGGGCGGCCAAGTCATGGGCAGGCCCCGTCAGGGCTCTGTACCCACCTGTGTGCAGGTTGCGGAAACCATTGGGTTGAAGGGTGGAGGCATCCGGGGTGGAGGCGCACGTTGGAACTTGGTTCCCCACCCCGTTCGCTCCCCCCTTTCCAGGTACCTAGCACGTACGGGTGCAGAGGTTTAAAGACCCCTGGGGGTCGCCCGTACGCCTTGGGTCGGGGGCTTTCAGCCCATGGGGAGGGTCAGGGGAAGGTCCCCATGCCCTTTCCCCCCCTTTTCCCTCCCCTACTCCCGGGCCCCTTGGGGGCCGTTGCTTCGGACCACCCCATGGTCATTCCGTCCCTACCTGCAGAGTCTGATCTTGTTTGTCTCGTTCTTAGACGGCTGCCTGAGGCGCCCCCGCCCCCCTCCAGTGGGATGGGGGATGGAGAAGAGAAGGTTGCCATGCCAGGGAGCGAAAACCAAAAACCAAAACGTTACGACTCTTAGCGGTGGATCACTTGGGACGTGCATCGATGAAGAACGCAGCTAGCTGCGAGAATTAATGTGAATTGCAGGACACATTGATCATCTACACTTTAAACGCACTTGCGGGCCAGGGTTCCTACCTGGGCTATGCCTGTGTGAGCATTGCTTGCCGATCAAACGCGTCCCGGGGTGTCTTGCGCAGCTGGGGTTTCCTCGAAGGGCTGTTCCTTGGGCCCTGTGTCCACGGAAGTGTAGATGACGGTGTCTGTGCTCCCCTTGAGAGAAGGGAGAGGCCCCGAAGCAATGGTTTTCTCTCTCAGGAGCTTCCTCATGCCGCATGCGGCCAACGGGAAAAGAGAGTTGTGGTCGTGGGGCCCATTGTGGTGACAGTGTCCCCTTCCCCACTCCGGCTCTGCCTGGGTTGTGGCTCGAGCCAAGGCTGAGTCATGGGCGGGGTCGTGCCACCGTGACACGTGCCCTGGTGGTGCCACTCGGGACTCCACAGTGTTCTCCCCAGCCGAGCGCTCCACAACCTGGGCTGTGGCTGCGCCGTGTCACGCGTTGACAGGCCCATTGGGTGTGTGAGTGTGTCTGGGGTGGGTTCGTGTGCTTTGTGGGGCTACGGCGTCATCGTGGCCCATGCATCCACCTGCCCCACCCAGAGACCACCACCAAACTCACACCCCCTCTGCTGGCAAAAGGCCACCCCTTCTCCTGCCAGCTTGAGCTCCTGTCCGTGAGACCCCCTCCTCGCCTCGCCCAGTCCTCAGGGTAAGGCAAGGCAGAGAGGGAGAGGCGGGACATATCGTGCATGGTGTCCCCCATGCGTGCAGGTAAAGGTTCCTCTCACCAGTCTCTTCTGGGGAAGCCGCTCTCTCCATGGAGTGTGTGTGCATGCGCCCCTTCCTAGACATGACCTCAGATCAGACCTGGCGACACGATGAATTTAAGCATACTAGCAGAGGAAAAAAAACTAACCAGGATTCCCTCAGTAACAGTGAGTGAACAGGGAAGAGCACAGCGCAGAATCCCCGCCCAGCTGTGGGGTGCGGGAAATGTGGCATACAGAAGGGCCACTCCCCAGCGCTATTGTATCAATGTCATTTCTAATGAGTTTTTTTTTTTTTAAACCAGGTCAGAAGGTCAAATCTTCAAAGTGCATGCAAGCTGCTCCTCCCCGGAGGTCCGGACTGTATGTTCAAGAGCATCTCGAGGAAGGCCTGCGGGGATGGTGCCTCCACATTCTGGAAGGTGTTCTGGACTCTGCCAAACAGGATGACGTATTTTGCCTCCAGCCAGATGAACACGAAGTGGTTCTCATTGAACAGGATGGAGACTCTAGGGTGGTGACTGGCGAAGACGAAGATAGGTAAGTTAACAGTAATAGTTCCCATGCTATAGAAATACATGCTGCAGGTTGGGGCGGGGGAAATGTGGCACACAGAAGGCCCACTCCCCGGCGCTGCTGTATCAATGTCATTTCTAAGGAGGTTTTTTTTTTTTTAACTGATTTCTTGAACCCACGCCCTCACGCAGAACAGATGGAACAGGCTACTCCTCCAAAGCTGCAGCCCTGGACTCCCTGACGCAGGGCTGAGCAGGGCCCTGCCAGCCATGGCCCTGGCTCTCCTCAGTCCCGTGTTCTTGCTGCTGCTGCTGCTGCTGCTGCTGCTGCTCCCAGATCATCTGCTCATCAATCAAGTGGACCATGCTGGAGAGCTCGTTGAAGTTGTGGACGATCTCACCATCTGGCAGGTGGATTTGGCGCATGAGGTGGATCTCTACCTTAGTGTTCATGCACTGTCCCGTGATGGGGGTGACCGTGGCATACTTCCTGCTCTTTTGGCTCCAGTAACTTGGCAGCTGCCATTTTGTTTCTTAAATATTATTGATTGATTTTTTAATAGAGTGGAAGGGAGAGGGATAGAAAATTAGAAACCTCAAAGATAGAGAAACCTCAATCAGCTGCCTCGCGCACCCCTCCTACTGGGGATGTGCCCACAACCAAGGTATATGCCCTTGACTGGAATCGAACCTGGGACCCTTCAGTCCGCAGGATGGTGCTCTGTCCACTGAGCCAAACCAGTTAGGGCGGCAGCCGCCATTTTGAAACGGCAAAGGTCAATCCCTCTCTTTTATACTCTCCTCGCCACCACAAATCCGGCATGTTAACTTCCCTGTTTGGATAGCACAAAATGCAAGTACAAAACATTGTACAAGTACACTTTTTACTATACGGAGGTGGATCAATACCTTTGTGTTTTTGGTGTGTGTGTGTGTGTGTGTGTGTGTGTGTGTGTGTTTTAAAATATATCTTTATTGATTTCAGAGAAGAAGGGAGAGGGAGAGAGCGATAGAACATCCACGATGAGAGAGAATCACTGGTCAGCTGCATCCTGCAAACCCACACTGGGGATCTAGCCCGCAACCCAGGCATGTGCCTTAGACCCAAATCGAACCCGGGAGGCTTCGCGGTCCACAGGCTAACACTCTAAGCACTGAGCGAAACCTGTTAGGGCCATTTTGCTGTTGTTTAAAAAGGAAGAGGGAGACGGAGAGGGAGAAAATTGATTTTCCACTTGTTTATTCATGTGTCCCTTACTTTTTTTTTTTTTTAATATACAACACTAGGAATGAGGGAATTTGTGGTCTCTACCCTGGGAACTTGGGCTGTGCCCTGAGGGCATTGGGAAAAGGAAAGTGACTTGGTACCAGGGCATTCACAAATCCAAAGGCATGTGATCCTAGAGGCATAGAAAGACAATAGGCTCAGATACCAGTAAGTTCAAAGATGATCTCTCTGAGGGAAGACACCCGGAACAGGGCGTGACTACCCACTCACTATACCCTGCATTCTACTTTAAAAAGTCTTTTTAATGTCAGAACATCCTGGTTGATCACTTTAGTAGTCTGAGTTTGCAAGGCCAAGCCTGGCTTTCCGGAAGTGGGTCAGGTTAGCATTCGGACCCTTTTTATCCACAAAACAAAGCTTCTTAGGTATTTACACGTTCCGCTTTATCTTATTGCATTACATTTCGTTTTATTAAGTGATGTCTCCCCCAAAACATTCAATTCCAAAAAAAAAAAAAAGAGAGAGAGAAAATGAATACGCCCGTGTTGTCCCTGGGGTTCTCGCCTCATTTAGGTTTTCAGTGGCAATGACGTTATAGTGACTCTGAGGTTACAATGGCTATGATATCACAATGGGTAGGAAGGCGCAATGGTTATGGCACTAGAGTGGCTAGGCCATTACTATGGATCCGATGTTTCATTGGCTATGGCATTACAGTAGCTATGGTATTGCAAGAGCCATGACCTTACAGTACATATGATGTGCTAGTGGCTATGACATCACAAATGGTGTGAAGTCACAATGGACAAGCCTTCACAATGACTATGATATCACAAGGGCTAAGATGTTCCAGTGGCTATGACGTCACAATTGCTACGACGTCACAATGGCTATGACAATACAGTGGGAATGACTTAGCTATGTCTATTGCATTGTAGTGCCTAAGATATTACATTGGCTGTGACATTATAGTGGCCAGGACGTCACAGTTGCTGTAACGTCATGATGGCAATGACATCGCAATTAATATGAAGTCACAAATGACATGACTTCACAATGACTATGATAACACAAGGGCTATGATGTTACAGTGGCTATGATGTCACAATGGCTATGAGGACACCATGGCTATAATGGTACAATGTCTGTGATATTATTGTGACTATGACTTTACAAAGGCTATGACATTATAGTGGTGTTGATGTCATAGTAGCTATGACGTTACCATGGCTCTGATGTTTTCATGGCCATGATGACGATGGCTATGATTACAATGACTATGCCGACACAGTGGCTAGGCTATTACAAATGCGATGACTGTACAATGTATATGATATTACGAAGGTAACGACGTTTCCATGGCTATGACATTAATGTGGCCATGAGGTTTCAATGGCTATGACGTGACAATGGCTATTACAGGACAGTGGAAATGACTATACTATCTCTATGACATTGTGGTACCTAACACGTTACGATGGCTGTCACATTATAGTGGCTAGGCCATCACGATGTCTATGACATCATGATGGTTATGAAGTCAATGGCAATGCCAAAACAATGTCTATGAAACTACAGTGGCTTTGACCTTACAATATATATGATGTTATAGTCGCTGTGATGTCACAACGACTATGCCATCACAATGGCTATGACATCACAATGGCTATGACATCACAGTTTCTATGACATCATAGTGGCTATGACGTTCCAATGGCTATGACATCAAAATGGCTATGATGTTAAATTTTCAATGACTTAAATATGTCTGTGTCATTACGGTGCCTGTGACGTTACAACGGCTGTGACATTATCGTGGCTATGACGATGCAATTCCTGTGGCATTGTAGTTGCTATGACTTTCCAATGGCTATGACATTAAAGTGGGTATGACGTCACAATGGCTACGTCATCACTATGGCTATGACTTGATAATGGCCATGACATCACAATTGCTACGAAGTCACACTTGATATGACTTCACATTTATGTGATGTCACAACAACTATGATGTTAAAATAGCTATTTCACAATTGCTACAACGTCACAATTCCTATGGCATTGCAATGGCTGTGATATTATCATGACTATGACGTTATAAAAGCTATGACATTGTAGTGGGTAGGACGTAACAGTGGCTATGAAGTTACAATGGCTCTGATGTTATGATGGCTATGACGTGACGATGGCTATATTGAAAATGGCTACGCCGACACAATGGCTATGATATTACAAATATCATTACTTTCCAATGTCTATGACCTTACAAATGCTACGCCGTCTCAATGGCTGTGACGTTATTGTGGCTATGAGGTTACAATGCCTATGATATCACAATGGGTATGAAGGCACAATGGTTACAGCACTAGAGTGGCTAGGCCATTACTATGGATCCGATATTTCATTGGCTATGACATTACAGTAGCTATGATATTGCAAGAGCCATGACTTTACAGTAGATACGATGTGCTAGTGGCTATGACATCACAAATGGTGTGAAGTCACAAGTGACAAGCCTTCACAATCACTATGATATCACAAGGGCTACGATGTTCCAGTGGCTATGACGTCACAATGGCTACATCACAATGGCTATGACAATACAGTGGGAATGACTTTGCTATGTCTATTGCATTGTAGTGCCTAAGATATTACATTGGCTGTGACATTATAGTGGCCAGGACGTCACAGTTGCTGTAACGTCATGATGGCAATGACATCGCAATTAATATGAAGTCACAAATGACATGACTTCACAATGACTATGATAACACAAGGGCTATGATGTTACAGTGGCTATGATGTCACAATGGCTATGAGGACACCATGGCTATAACGGTACAATGTCTGTGATATTATTGTGACTATGACTTTACAAAGGCTATGACATTATAGTGGTGTTGATGTCATAGTAGCTATGACGTTACCATGGCTCTGATGTTTTCATGGCCATGATGACGATGGCTATGATGACAATGAGTATGCTGACACAATGGCTAGGATATTACAAATGCGATGACTTTACAATGTATATGATATTACGAAGGTTACGACGTTTCAATGGCAATGACATTAATGTGGCTATGAGGTTTCAATGGCTATGACGTCACAATGCCTATGACATAACAATGGCTATGACGTCAAAATGGCTATTACAGGACAGTGGAAATGACTATACTATCTCTATGACATTGTGGTGCCTATCAAGGTACGGTGGCTGTGACATTATAGTGGCTATGCCATCACAATGTCTATGACATCATGTTGGTTATGAAGTCAACGGCAATGACATAACAATGTCTATGAAACTACAGTGGCTTTGACCTTACAATACATATGACGTTATAGTCGCTGTGATGTCACAATAGCTATGCCATCACAATGGCTATGCCATCACAATGGCTATGACATCACAATTTCTATGACATCATAGTGGCTATGACGTTCCAATGGCTATGACATCAAAATGGCTATGACGTTAAATTTGCAATGACTTAAATATGTCTGTGTCATTACGGTGCCTGTGACGTTACAATGGCTGTGACATTATCGTGGCTATGACGATGCAATTCCTGTGGCATTGTAGTAGCTATGACTTTTCAATGGCTATGACATTAAAGTGGGTATGACGTCACAATGGCTACGTCATCACTATGGCTATGACTTGATAATGGCCATGACAACACTATTGCTACGAAGTCACACTTGATATGACTTCACATTTATGTGATGTCACAACAGCTATGATGTTAAAATGGCTATGTCACAATTGCTACAACGTCACAATTCCTATGGCGTTGCAATGGCTGTGATATTATCATGACTATGACGTTATAAAAGCTATCACATTGTAGTGGGTAGGATGTCCCAGTGGCTATGAAGTTACAATGGCTCTGATGTTATGATGGCTATGACGTGACGATGGCTATATTGAAAATGGCTACGCCGACACAATGGCTATGATATTACAAATATTATTACTTTCCAATGTCTATGACCTTACAAATGCTACGCCGTCTCAATGGCTGTGATGTTATTGTGGCTATGAGGATACAATGGCTATGATATCACAATGGGTATGAAGGCACAATGGTTATGGCACTAGAGTGGCTAGGCCATTACTATGGATCCGATGTTTCATTGGCTATGACATTACAATAGCTATGATATTGCAAGAGCCATGACTTTACAGTAGATACGATGTGCTAGTGGCTATGACATCACAAATGGTGTGAAGTCACAAGTGACAAGCCTTCACAATCACTATGATATCACAAGGGCTATGATGTTCCAGTGGCTATGACGTCACAATGGCTACATCACAATGGCTATGACAATACAGTGGGAATGACTTTGCTATGTCTATTGCATTGTAGTGCCTAAGATATTACATTGGCTGTGACATAATAGTGGCCAGGACGTCACAGTTGCTCTAACGTCATGATGGCAATGACATCGCAATTGCTATGAAGTCCAAAATGCCATGACTCCACAATGACTATATCACAAGCGCTATGATGTTACAGTGGCTATGATGTCACAATGGCTATGAGGACACAATGGCTATAACGGTACAATGTCTGTGATATTATTGTGAGTATGACTTTACAAAGGCTATGACATTATTGGGGTTATGATGTCATAGTAGCTATGACGTTACCACGGCTCTGATGTTTTCATGGCCATGATGACGATGGCTATGATGACAATGAGTATGCCGACACAATGGCTAGGATATTACAAATGCGATGACTTTACAATGTAGATGATATTACGAAGGTTACGACGTTACAATGGCTATGACATTAATGTGGCCATGAGGTGTCAATGACTATGACGTCACAATGCCTATGACATAACAATGGCTATGACCTCACAATGGCTATTATAGGACAGTGGAAATGACTATACTATCTCTATGACATTGTGGTTCCTATGACTTTACGATGGCTGTCACATTTTAGTGGCTATGCCATCACAATGTCTATGCCATCATGATGGCTATGAAGTCAATGGCAATGCCATAACAATGTCTATGAATCTACAGTGGCTTTGACCTTACAATATATATGATGTTATAGTCGCTGTGATGTCACAATGGCTATGCCATTACAATGGCTATGCCATCATAATGGCTATGACATCACAGTTTCTATGACATCATAGTGGCTATGACGTTCCAATGGCTATGACATCAAAATGGCGATGACGTTAAATTTGCAATGACTTAAATATGTCTTTGTCATTACGGTGCCTGTGATGTTACAATGGCTGTGACATTATCGTGGCTACGACGATGCAATTCCTGTGGCATTGTACTAGCTATGACTTTTCAATGGCTATGACATTAAAGTGGGTATGACGTCACAATGGCTACGTCATCACTATGGCTATGACTTGATAATGGCCATGACATCACAATTGCTACGAAGTCACACTTGATCTGACTTCACATTTATGTGATGTCACAACAGCTATGATGTTAAAATGGCTATGTCACAATTGCTACAACGTCACAATTCCTATGGCGTTGCAATGGCTGTGATATTATCATGACTATGACGTTATAAAAGCTATGACATTGTAGTGGGTAGGACGTCCCAGTGTCTATGAAGTTACAATGGATCTGATGTTATGATGGCTATGACGTGACGATGGCTATATTGAAAATGGCTACGCCGACAAAATGGCTATGATATTACAAATAGTATTAATTTCCAATGTCTATGACCTTACAAATGCTACGCCGTCTTATTGTGGCTATGAGGATACAATGGCTATGATATCACAATGGGTATGAAGGCACAATGGTCATGGCACTAGAGTGGATAGGCCATTACTATGGATCCGATGTTTCATTGGCTATGACATTACAGTAGCTATGATATTGCAAGAGCCATGACTTTACAGTAGATATGATGTGCTAGTGGCTATGACATCACAAATGGTGTGAAGTCACAATTGACAAGCCTTCACAATGACTATGATATCACAAGGGCTACGATGTTCCAATTGCTATGACGTCACAATGGCTACGACGTCACAATGGCTATGACAATAGAGTGGGAATGACTTTGCCATGTCTATTGCATTGTAGTGCCTAAGATATTACATTGGCTGTGACATTATAGTGGCCAGGACGTCACAGTCGCTGTAACATCATGATGGCAATGACATCGCAATTGCTAGGAAGTCCCAAATGACATGACTTCACAATGACTATGATATCACAAGGGCTATGATGTTACAGTGGCTATGATGTCACAATGTCTGTGAGGACACAATGGCTAAAACGGTACCATGTCAGTGATATTATTGTGACTAGGACTTTACAAAGGCTATGACATTATTGTGGTTATGATGTCATAGTAGCTATGACGTCACCACGGCTCTCATGTTTTCATGGCCATGATGACGATGGCCATGATGACAATGAGTATGCCGACACAATGGCTAGGATAATACATATGTGATGACTTTACAATGTATATGATATTACGAAGGTTACGACGTTTCAATGGCTATGACGTTAATGTGGCCATGAGGTTTCAATGGCTACAACGTCACAATGCCTATGACATAACAATGGCTATGAAGTCACAATGGCTATTACAGGACAGTGGAAATGACTATACTATCTCTATGACATCGTGGTGCCTATCACGTTACGATGGCAGTGACATTATAGTGGCTATGCCATCACAATGTCTATGACATCACGATGGTTATGAAGTCAACGGCGATGACATAACAATGTCTATGACACTAAAGTGGCTTTGACCTTACAATATATATGATGTTATAGTCGCTGTGATGTCACAAGGGCTATGCCATCACAATGGCTATGACATCACAATGGCTATGACATCACAGTTTCTATGACATCATAGTGGCTACATCATCACTATGGCTGTGACTTGATAATGGCCATGACATCACAATTGCTACGAAGTCACACTTGATCTGACTTCACATTTATGTGATGTCACAACAGCTATGATGTTAAAATTGCTATGTCACAATTGCTACAACGTCACAATTCCTATGGCGTTGCAATGGCTGTGATATTATCATGACTATGACGTTATAAAAGCTATGACATTATTGTGGGTAGGACGTCCCAGTGTCTATGAAGTTACAATGGCTCTGACGTTATGATGGCTACGACGTGACGATGGCTATATTGAAAATGGCTACGCCGACACAATGGCTATGATATTACAAATATTATTACTTTCCAATGTCTATGACCTTACAAATGCTACGGCGTCTCAATGGCTGTGACGTGATAGTGGCTATGAGGTTACAATGGCCATGATATCACAATGGGTATGAAAGCACAATGGTTATGGCCCTAGAGTGGCAAGGCCATTACTGTGGATCCGATATTTCATTGGCCATGACAATACGATGGCTGTGACATTATAGCGGCTATGCCATCACAATGTCTATGACATCATGTTGGTTATGAAGTCAACGGCAATGACATAACAATGCCTATGAAACTACAGTGGCTTTGACCTTACAATATATATGAAGTTATAGTCGCTGTAATGTCACAATGGCTATGCCATCACAATGGCTATGACATCACAGATTCTATGACAACGTAGTGGCTATGACGTTCCAATGGCCATGAGATCACAGTGGCTATCTAGTTACAATGGCTATGCCATCAGATTGGCCATGACTTTATAGTGACTCTGACGTTACAATGGCTAAGACAACCCAATGGCTATGACATCAAAATGGCTATGATGTTAAATTTGCAATGACTTAAATATGTCTGTGTCATTACGGTGCCTGTGACGTTACAATGGCTGTGACATTATCGTAGCTATGACGATGCAATTCCTGTTGCAGTGTAGTAGCTATGACTTTTTAATGGCTATGAAATTAAAGTGGGTATGACATCACAATGGCTACGTCATCACTATGGCTATGACTTGATAATGGCCATGACATCACAATTGCTATAAAGTCACACTTGATATGACTTCACATTTATGTGATGTAACAACAGCTATCATGTTAAAATTGCTATGTCACAATTGCTACAACGTCACATTTGCTATGACGTTGCAATGGCTGTGATATTATCATGAGTATGACGTTATAAAAGCTATGAGATTATAGTGGGTAGGACGTCCCAGTGGCTATGAAGTTACAATGGCTCTGATGTTATGATGGCTATGACGTGACGATGGCTATATTGAAAATGGCTACACAGACACAAGGGCTATGATATTACAAATATTATTACTTTCCAATGTCTATGACCTTACAAATGCTACAACATCTCAATGGCTGTGACATTAATATGGCTATGAGGTTACAGTGGCTATGTGGGTACCATGCCTATGACATTACAATGACAATGACGTCACAATTGTTATTACACAGCAGTGCCTATGACAATTCAACTGCTATGACATCAAAATCGCAATGATACTAAAAAGGCTATGATGATACAGTGGCTATGTCTTCACAACGGCTATTAGAAATGACATTTCAATGTCTACGAAACTACAGTGGCGATGATATTATAATATATATGGTAATATAGTCGCTGTGATGTCACAATGTCTATGCCATCACAGGGGAAATGCCATCGCAATGGCTCCGACATTGCAGTGGCGATGACGTAACAAAATCTATAACTTCATAATGGCTATGACGTTTGAATGGCTATGATGTGGAAATGGCTATAACTTTAAATTTGCAGTGACTTAACTATGCCTATGTCATTATGGTGCCAATTATGTTACAATGGCTGTGACAGTATAGTGGTTATGACCTCACAATGGCTACAATTATATGATGGATATGATGTCAGAGAGGCAATGACGTCACAATGTCTTTCACATTAATGTAGCTATGACGGTACAATGCCTGGAGCATTATAGCAGCTACGCCGTCTCAATGGCTGTGACATTAAAGTGGCTATGAGGTTACAATGGCTATGATATCATAATGGGTATGAAGGCACAATGGTTATGGCACGAGAGTGGCTAGGCCATTACTATGGATCCGATGTTTCATTGGCTATGACATTACAGTAGCTATGATATTGCAAGAGCCATGACTTTACAATAGATATGATGTGCTAGTGGCTATGACATCACAAATGGTATGCAGTCATAATTGATAAGCCTTCACAATGACTATGATATCACAAGGGCTATGATGTTCCAATTCCTATGACGTCACAATTGCTACGACGTCACAATGGCTATGACAATACAGTGGGAATGACTTTCCTATGTCTATTGCATTGTATTGCCTATGATATTACATTGGCTGTGACATTATAGTGGCCAGGACGTCACAGTTGCTGTAACGTCATGATGGCAATGACATCGCAATTGCTATGAAGTCACAATTGACATGACTTCACAATGTCTATGATATCACAAGGGCTATGATGGTACAGTGGCTATGATGTCACAATGGCTATGAGGACACAATGGCTATAAGGGTACAATGTCTGTGATATTATTGTGACTATGACTTTACAAAGGCTATGACATTATAGTGGTGTTGATGTCATAGTAGCTATGACGTTACCACGGCTCTGATGTTTTCATGGCCATGATGACGATGGCTATGATGACAATGAGTATGCCGACACAATGGCTAGGATATTACAAATGCGATGACTTTACAATGTATATGATATTACCACGGTGACAACGTTTCAATAGCGATGACATTAATGTGGCTATGAGGTTTCAATGGCTATGACGTCACAATGCCTATGACGTCACAATGGCTATTACAAGTGAGTGGAAATGACTATACTATCTCTATGACATCGTGGTGCCTATCACGTTACGATGGCTGTGACATTAGAGTGGCTATGCCATCACAATGTCTATGACATCATGATGGTTATGAAGTCAACGGCAATGTCATAACAATGTCTATGAAACTACAGTGGCTTTGACCTTACAATATATATGATGTTATAGTCGCTGTGATATCTCAATGGCTATGCCATCACTATGGCTATGACATCACAATGGCTATGACATCATAGTGGCTATGACGTTCCAATGGCCATGAGATCACAGTGGCTATCTAGTTATAATGGCTATGCCATCAGAGTGGCCATGACTTTATAGTGACTCTGACATTACAATGGCTAAGACATCACAATGGCTACGACATCAAAATGGCTATGATGTTAAATTTGCAATGACTTAAATATGTCTGTGTCATTACGGTGCCTGTGACTTTACAATGGCTGTGACATTATCGTGGCTATGACGATGCAATTCCTGTGGCATTGTTGTAGCTATGACTTTTAAATGGCTATGAAATTAAAGTGGGTATGACGTCACAATGGCTACGTCATCACTATGGCTATGAGTTGATAATGGCCATGACATCACAATTGCTATGAAGTCACACTTGATATGACTTCACATTTATGTGATGTCACAACAGCTATGATGTTAAAATTCCTATGTCTCAATTGCTACAACCTCCCAATTCCTATGGCGTTGCAATGGTTGTGATATTATCATGACTATGACATTATAAAAGCTGTGACATTATAGTGGGTAGGACGTCCCAGTGGCTATGAAGTTACAATGGCTCTGATGTTATGATGGCTGTGACATGACGATGGCTATATTGAAAATGACTATGCCGACACAATGGCTATGATATTACAAATATTATTACTTTCCAATATCCATGACCTTACAAATGCTATGACGTTTCAATGGCTGTGACATTAAAGTGGCTATGAGGTTACAGTGGCTATGACGGCACAATGCCTATGACATTACAATGGCTATGACGTCACAATTGTTATTACACTGCAGTGGCCATGACATTTCAACTGCTATGACATCACAATCGCAATGATGGTAAAATGGCTATGATATTACAATGGATAGGTCTTGAAAATGGCTATAAATTCACAATCTCTATGATGTTACAGTTGCTATGCAGTCACAATAGCTATGACAATACAGTGGCAATGACTCTCCTATATCGATGACATTATAGTGCCTATAGTATTACAATGGCTGTGACATTATAGTGGCTATGACGTCATATTGTCTATGGTGTCAGCATGGCAATGAAGGCAATGGAAATGACGTTTCAATGTCTATGAAACTACAGTGGCTATGATATTATAATATCTATGAAAATATAGTCGCTGTGATGTCACAATGGCTATGCCATCACAATGGCTATGACATTACAATGGCTATGATATCACAATGGCCATGATTTTGCAATAGCTATGACATTATAATGGCTATGACGTTACAATATCTATGACATCAAACTGGCTATGACATCACAGTTGCTATGAAGTCACAATTGATATGACTTCACAATGACTATGATACCACAAGGGCTTTGATGTTACAATGGCTATGACGTCACAACGGCTATGACAAGACAGTGGCAATGACTTTACTATGTCTATGACATTATAGTGCCCATCATGTTACAATGGCTGTGACATTATGGTGGCTATGACATCACAATATCTATGATGTCATGATGGCTAACTACAGTGGCTATGACATTACAATATATGTTGTGTTATACTCACTGTGATGTCACAATGACTATGCCATCACAATGGCTATGCCATTACAATGGCTATGATATCACAATGGCTATGACATCACAATGGCTATGACCTTTGAATGGCCATGACGTTAAAACATCTATGTTATTACATTTGCAGTGACCTAACTATGTCTATGTCATTATGGTGCCAATGTTTCTACAGTGGCTGTGACATTATAGTTGCTATGACCTCACAATGGCTACAATTTTATGTTGGATATGATGTCCAAAAAAAATGACGTTACAATGTCTATCACATTATTGTGGCTATGATGGTACAATGCCTGTGGCATTATAGTAGCTGTGACGTTTCATTGGCTGTGACATTAAAGTGGCTATGAGGTTACAATGGCTATGATGTCACAATGGCTATGAAGGCACAATGGCATGACACTAGAGTTGCTATTTCATTACTATGGATGCGATGTTACTCTGGCTAAGACATTACAATAGCTAAGATGTTACAATAGCTATGACTCTACAATAGATGTTATAGTGGCTATGATGTCACAATGTCTATGCCATTATGGCTATAACATTACAATGGCTATGACATAACAATTGCTATGAAGTCACAATTGATATAACTTCACAATGACCATGATACCACAAGGGCTATGATGTTACAACTGCTATGACGTGACAATGGCTATGACATCACAGAGGCTACAAAGTTACAATGGCTATGCCATCACAGTGGCTATGACGTTACAATTGTTCTGAGGTAATGATGGTTATGACATCTGACGATGCAATTCCTGTGGCATTGTAGTAGCTATGACTTTTCAATGGCGGTGACATTAAAGTGGGTATGACCATGATATCACAATGGCTATGTCATCACTATAGCTATGACCTTATAATGGCCATTACATAACAATGGATACGCCATCACAATGGCTATGACATTACAATGGCTATGACATCAAAATGGCTATGAATCGCCGTCACCCATTGGAGGTCAGGTTTAGTGTGGGGACACTCATACCCCAGGCTAGGCCCCCGCATGGGCCCGCCCTTCAGGTGGCATTCACCAAAAGCATCTCAAGGAAACATTCTCCTGAACCTGGCTGCGATGCCTGGCGTGCTTCACCGTCACCTCTTGTGCGGACTCCTCAGACCCAGGACCCATGAAGAGTGTTGGGGGGGGGAGGTTATTTTATTTTTTCTTTGCTCGTTTCTCGTCATTCATTGCAATTGATTCTATTTCTCGGCAATGAATGGTTACAAACTTCGGTCCCATTTGTATTTTTTTAATCAGTAGAATTTCTGGATTTTAAGGACTATTTCAGTGCTTATCGTTGCCTGTCACATATCTGTCTGTGCTTTCCATCCGTGGCAAACGGATGCCCTTAAACCTAATGAATTTACTAAAAAAAAAAAAAGAAAAAAAAAACTTAAAATGACCTTAACCACATGCTTCATTTAAGAATTGACATGTAAGTCTATAGAAGCCCTGTTCACTGTCTCTGCTATCCAAGTTGTCAACTGTCCTTGAATACATCTAGCAGTGATGGAGTGTGGTGTGAGGTAGAGCTTTACCTTGGGGGTGGTTTGGGGTGTGTGTGTGTGTGTGTGTGTGTGTGTGTATGTGTTTCTCTTGGTTTTTCAACCTCCACTGTAAGGAGAGGCTGTTCATTTGTCCTAAGTCAACAATCCAGGTAACCACACAACGAAAGTCTATGGGAGGCAAGCGAGAAATGTGAGAAAGGAATTCAAAACACTCAGTAAACCATAACATCGCAAGCACCCTTAACTGGCTATAAGCTCTTCCAGTATAAACAGATGACAAGATCCAATTGAAAGACAAAACAGAACCCTGAAGGTGTGGCTCAGTAGGTGAGAGGTCCTATCATGCAATGGAAAGCTGAGGGTTCCATTCGGGGTCACAAGGGAATCCTGGTCAACGGCACACGCGTGGTTGCACTGACCAGGTTCTATCCTGGCTCTGGGCAGGGTGCTTTGGTGGGAGGCAACCAACTCATGTTTCTCTCACATCACTGTTTCTCTCTCTCTCTCTCTCTCTCTCTCTCTCTCTCTCTCTCTCTCTCCTTCTGCTGAACGTGGCTGCGATGCCTGGTGTTGATTCCTCCAAAGGAGGCCACGAGGGAGGAGTGTGGGAAGGGGGAGACCGGAGACCCAAAAACACCGAACAAAGCAGGCCTTGGAGGTTATGGGAGGCAGAGGCTGAAGTTGAGGTGAATAAAATGTGTATGCTTTTGTATATTAGCTCTGAGAGCAGGATGCCAGAGGCCACCAGCAGCTGGTGGAGGCAGGCGAGGAGCTCCCCAGAGCCCCCAGATGGAAAGGGGTCCCACGGCCACCTTGATTTGTGACTCCTGGCATCTGGACTCTCAGGGGATTCCTCTCTGTTCTTGTAACCCCCTTCTTTGGTGGCAGAGGGACATGGTGACTCTAGGAATTGAATAGGATGCAGCCGCCTCCTCAGCCCCAGCTCCCATGCTGCACCCCAGTGTGAACCGGACTCCAGAGGACCCGGGCCCGCCAAGCGCTGCTGGATTGAGGAGCCTGCAGGCCCTGAAGACGGGATGGCGCCCAGCCTGCAAGGCCTCCCGGTGCCCTGGGCCGCAGTCGCGCTCACCTCAGTGCTGGTCGTGGCTGAAGGCTGTGCCCTGCCTAGCGTCAACACGGTCCTGGAGACCCAAAGCAAGCCCACATTGGTCCCACCAGTATCTCTGGTCCCTGAGGCGCGCTTGGGCTCTGGAGAGGGGGCGCACTCGCCCGTCGGCCTGGAACCCGGCACTCTCCTGGATGATGCTCCCACAGGAGCCATCACTATCCAGCAGGAATTCTGCAAGTCAACCCCACACATCGCCCTCCCAATAGAGGCCCCCCACCAGGACGAGGAGGTGTCGTCCTGGTTCCAGGCTCCCTTGATGCTCCCTGCAGGCTGGCTCACTGGAACCCGGTCAGGCAGCCCACTGCTCCCACACGGCCCCATCCAAGGGCCATGGCCTCCACCCCCGAGGCCTAGTCCAGAGAGAAACGCACCTGGGCCCCACTCCAACCTGAGCTTCAACCTGTGGGAGCCCTTCCCAAGCTCACCGCTCCAAACTCTACCTCTGTCCCCAAGCCCCAGTCCAGGTCCTCGGGTTCGCCGCCCCTGGCTGCATGCTCTGGGGCCTGCTCCAAAGGCCTGGAAATGCCTGTTTTAGGAATGAATGGGATGCAATCCCTCCTCAAGGGGCTGAGGACCAGGAGAAGGGATTCTGATAGCTGTTGTGAGTTTACCACACATGTGAAAACAATGAATAAAGACAGATGCTCTTTTGATGCAGGCTGCTTTGCAGAATTGTTGATCAATGGTCACCACCAGGTAAAGCACCGGCAAGTCCGTGCATGCATGGAGCTAAGCCAGGACGTCGTCTTGCACTGCTTACCGAGGGGGAGCTGGCAGGGTGCTGTGTCCAATGAGGGAGTTGAAAACAAACAAACAAACAAACAAAAATCTTAAAATAACCCTCCTTATAAAAACCTTCTTTAAAAAAAATAAACTCTTTAAAAAAAAAAAAAAAACCCTCCTTAGAAATGACATCAATCCAGCCTTTCAATGCCCAGAAGCTTAGGCAAGCCCAAGTGGCCTGGCCCGGACTTGGTCTCTAGGTAGGGGCTTGGCCAGCCATGCAGGGAGGGAGCGTGGCGGGGCGGGTGTTCACCAGATGACCCAGCTCAGGCGGGGCCGTCCCGCCCTGTGCTGGTCCAGAAGCGCCAATGCAAGCCACCCTCCTGCAGCCAGAGCCCTGTGCCTGGGCTTGACCTGAGCATGGAAGGACCAGCAAGGGGCACGCTAATATACAAAGCCATACACCTTTTATTCACATCAACTTCCGCCTCTGCCTCCCATGACCTCCAAGGCCAGCTACATTTGGTGTGTCTGCATCTCTGGGCTACCACCTTCTGCCCCCTCCCCACCCCCCCTCATCCCCCACCCACACCCAGCCCATTTCCTTCGAGGAATGAATGCCAGGCGAAGCCACGTTCAGCAGAACCTTTTATTTCAGTACTTTCGCAGGGCCTAACTTGGGGGCATGTGCGCCCAACAGGTGATGCTTTCACAGTTGTCACAGTCCAGGGGGCGGCTGATTGGTCGAGCAGCTGATTGAGCTCCTCCCACCAGGCTCTGGGGCTATAAAAATAAGCAGGGTCTTCTGTGCGGAGCTTCTCAGCCCTAGGCTCGTTGTCATGGTCGCCATCGCCTTCCTCGTTCTCCAAGGGAGCTTTCAGGGGAGAGGTCTCACCAAGACCGGGTCCTGGGTCATAGAAGCCGCTGAAGCACCTGGCTAGCACCTGGCTAGGCTGCTGATCAACTGAACGCCCATCTCCGGGCCATTTCGTCTTCGCCGGCTCTGTCCCTGCCTTTGGGAACGCCTGGAACGCCTGGAACGCCTGGGCTGGGGTCCCAGCAGAGGCACAGGAGGAGCTAGCCTTATCCCAAGATGATGAAGAGAACAGAAAGTCATCCTGAGCTGCCGCCAGAGGTCATCCAAAAGCCTCGCAGCCACCTGCACATGCACTTGCTGGAGTCTACGCAGGCTCTCCATGCACTGGGCCAAAGGAGGAAGGATGAGAAAGCTGGCTCGGACCCCAACATCTGGAGGCCGCACAGAAGTGACGGACGGCCGAGCTGAAGTGCTGCCTCGATCCCAGGCCGACTCCGCGCCCGCAATGGCCAACAAAGTGAACATGTCTGTGGACGACGTCACTCAGCTGAACCAGAGCCAGTGGGGAGGCTGCGGCGGGGCTGGCACCCCAACAAAGGCAGAGGAGAAGCTCGCTATTCCCAAGAGGAAGGGGAAGAGAAGTCATCCTGAGCTGCCGAAAGAGGCCATCTAAAGGCCTCGCAGCGGCCTCCAGAGGCACTTGCTGGAGTCTGTGCAGGTTTCCCATGCACTGCGCAAGAAGAGTGATGCGAAGGCAGACCCGTCTTCCTCTCAGGCCCTGGGAAAATCAAGTAATGCCAAAGGCCCCCCAGCCACGCCAGGTTTTCCAACAACCGCTGGATGCAAGCCGCATAAGGGGGCCATGTCTAATGGGGTTTATATGCTGCCGAGCTCGGCCAATGGAGGCGTGAAGCCAGTGGTGTCCAGCACACACCTGCTGGACTTTCTGGGGCAGCTGGAAGGTTACACACCTACCATCCCAGATCCAGTGACTCATTTCTACCTAAACCACGCTGGCTTAGAAGCTGCAGACCCTAGCATAGTTAGGCTCTTCTCCATAGCTGCCCAGAAATTCATCGCAGATATTGCCAACAATGCACTGCAGCTGTGCAAAACGAAGGGCACCGCCTCTCGTGGCTCCGGCAAGTACACTCGAACCATGGAGGACTTGGCCGCTGCCCTCAGCAAGTATGGCATCGATGTGAACACACCGCCCTATTTCACCTGAGCCACCCAACCTATATGTACTTGTCTGCCCCCTAATCCCCCACACCGGCCTGTTTTCATAATAAACTTTATTTGGGCAGAAATAAAATCGTCATTCCTGTCTAGTCTGTTCTGATTGGCTAGTTCCTTACACAACAGGGATTTTTAATTGGTTTGCAAGCCCATTTTCTAAGGCCCCTGTTGGCTTCGCCCCGCTGCTGGCGGCGCCATCCGGGGCCTGCTCCCAAGACCCTGAGAGGCCTGTTTTAGGGATGAACGGGCTGCAATCCCTCACTGATTACCAAGGGGGGAGCTGGCGGGGTCCTCTGGCCAATGAGGGAGTTTTTTTCTTTTTTTTTTTAAAACAACAAACATCAAAAAATAAATAAATAAAAACCTCCTTTAAAAAAAACCCCACCTTAAAAACAAACAAACAAATCAACAAAACCCCGTTTCTTAGAAATGACATCAATCGAGCCTTTCAATTCAATGCACAGACGCTTGGGCAAGCCCACGTGGCCTGGCCGGGACTTGGTCTCTGACCATCCATCCAGAGAGGGAGCATTGTGGGTTTTCGGGAGGTGGACCAGATGACCCAGCCAGGGCAAGGACGTCCCGCCCTGTGCTGGTCGAGAAGCGCCTAGGCAAGACGCCCTCCTGCAGCCAGAGCCCTGTGCCTGGACTTGACCTGAGCAGGGAAGGACAAGCAAGGGGCTCGCTAATATACAAAACCATACACATTTTATACACATCACCTTCAGCCTCTGCCTCCCATGACCTCCAAGGCCAGCTTCATTCGGTGTGTCTGCGTCTCCGGTCTACCCCCACCCACCACCCACCCACAACAACACCCCACCCTCTCCCGGCCCATTCGCTTCGAGGAATGAATGTCAGGCGCAGCCACGTTCAGCAGAATCTTTCCTTTCGATCCTTTGGGTGAATGCCACCTGAAGGGGCATGCCGTTCGGGGCCTCCCTTGGGGCATGTGCGCCCCCACCTGAAACATGAGGCCCAACCGGTGACGCTTTCACTCCTGGGGGTGGCTGATTGGTGGAGCCGGCGGGCAGCTGGTTTGGCTCCTCCCACCACACTCTGGAGCTATAAAAGAAAGCACAGTCTACTCTGCCAAGATTCTCAGCCCTAGGCTTGTTGTCTTGGTCATCCACCATGTTCACCAAGCAAGCCTTCAGGGGAGAGATCTCGCCAAGACCCGGTCCCTGGACATAGATGGCGCTGGAGTACCTGGCTAGAACCTGGCTAGGCCGCTGATCAAGTGGACTTGCCCCTCGCGCCAGACGGGTGTGGGCACCAGACGCTTCACCAAGCCCGCCCCCCCCCCCCAGTTGCAGACAGTGAGTGACACTCGCCCTCTGCCATTCTCCAGAAGCACCGCCCGCAGCGCCACTGGGATGTTAGGCAGCCACCTCCTCAGCCTCAGCTCCCATGCTGCACCCCAGTGTGAACCGGACTCCGGAGGACCCCGGCCCGCCGAGTGCTGCCAAATTGAGGAGCCCGCGGGGCCTGAAGATGGGATGGCGCCCAGCCTGCAAGGCCCCCCGGTGCCCTGGGCCGTAGACGCGCTCACCTCAGTGCTAGTCATGGCTGAAGGCTGTGCCCTGCCTAGCGTCAACACGGTGCTGGAGCCCAAACCCGAGCCCGAGCCCAGGTCGGTCCCGCCAGTGTCTCTGGTCCCTGAGGCGCGCTTGGGCTCTGGAGAGGGGGCGCACTCGCCCATCAGCCTGGAACCAAGCGCTCTCCTGGATCATGCTCCCACGGGAGCCGTCACCATCCAGCAGGAATTCTTCTGCTGGTTAGTCCCACACCGCCAAGCGCTGCTGAAATGATTGGTAGAATCAACATCATTAAATTGTCTCTACTGCCAAAGCAATCTATAAATTCAGCGCACTTCTCATTAAAATACCAAGGGCATATTTCACAGACCTAGAACCAACTCTTCAAAAATTCATCTGGAAGAAAAAACGACCCCGAATAGCTGCAGCGATCCTGAGAAAGAACAAAGTAGGTGGGATCTCAATGCCAGATATCAAGCTGTATTACAAAGCCACTGTTCTCAAAACTGCCTGGTACTGGCACAAGAACAGACATATAGATCAATGGAATAAGATAGACAGCCCAGAAATCATCCCCAACCAATACACTCAATTAATATTTGACAAAGGAGGCAAGAACATACAATGGAGTCAAGATAGTCTCTTCAATAAATGGTATTGGGAAAATTGGACAGATACATGCAAGAAAATGAAACTAGACCACCAACTTACACCATACACAAAAATAAACTCAAAATGGATATAGGACTTAAATATACAATGGGAAACCATAAAAATACTAGAGGAATCCGAAGGCAACAAAATCTCAGACATATGCCGAATCAATATCTTCACCGATACTGATCCTAGGGCATTGGAAACTAAAGAGAAAATAAACAAATGGGACTACATCAAAATAAAAATTTTCTTCACAGCTAAAGAAACCATCAACAAAACAACAAGAAAGCCCACTACATGGGAGAATATATTTGCTAACATTATATCTGATAAGCACCTATTCTCCAACATTTATAGGGAACTCATACAACTTAACAAAAGGAAGATAAACAATCCAATCAAAAAATGGGCAAAGGACCTAAATAGACACCTTTTAAAAGAGGACATTCAGAAAGACAAGAGACATATGAAAACATGCTCAAAGTCGCTAATCATCGGAGAGATGAAAATCAAAACAACAATGAGGTACCATCTCACACCTGTCAGAATGGCTATCATCAGCAAATCAACAAATGATAAGTGCTGGAGAGGATGTGGAGAAAAAGGAACACTTGTGCACTTCTGGTGGGAATGCAGACTGGTGCAGCCACTATGGAAGACAGTATGGAGTTTTCTCAAAAAACTGGAAATGCAACTCCAGTTTCACCCTGTGATCCCACTTCTAGGAATATATCCCAAGAAACCAGAAACACCAACCAGAAAGGATATATGAACCCATATGTTCATAGCAGCACAATTCACCATAGCTAAGGTCTGGAAACAGCCTAAGTGCCCATCAGTAGATGAATGGATTAGAAAACAGTGGTACATCTGCACGATGGAATACTATGCAGCTGTAAAAAAGAAGGAACTCTTACCTTTTGCAACAGCATGGATGGAACTGAAGAGCATTGTGCTAAGTGAAATAAGCCAGTCAATGAAGGAAAAATACCACATGATCTCACTCATTCATGGATAATAGAGTCCATTATAAACTTTTGAACAATAATAGGTACAGAGGCAGAGTTGCCTCGTACAGACTGTTAAACTACAGCAGGAAGGCGGGGGGGGGGGGGCAAAGGGGAGGGGGGGTAATAGATCAACCAAAGGACTTGTATGCATGCATATAAGCATAACCAATGGACATAAGACACTGGGAGGTAGGGGAGGCCAGGGCATTGTCAAGGAAATGGGCAAAAAACGGAGACATATGTAAGACACTTAGTAATAATTTAAGCAATAACAAAATTATTATTTAAAAAAGAAGAAAGAGACCTTCCTTAGTATAAGCCACTGAAGTTTTGGGAATGTTTGTTACTCACCATAACATCTAGCCCAGCGTTTCTCAACCTGTGGGTCATGACCATATTGGGGGCTTGAATGACATAATCATTTCACAGGGGTTGCTGAAGACCATCGGAAAACACATGTGTAATTACATATTGTTCTTGTGATGAATCACTATGCTTTAATTATATTCAATTTGTAACAATGAAAATACATCCTGCATATCAGATATTTACATGACGATTAATAACAGTAGCAAAATTATATTTATGAAGTAGCAACGAAAATTATTTTATGGTTGGGGGTCACCACAACATGAGGAACTCTATTAAAGGGTCACAGCATTAGGAAGGTTGAGAACCACTGATCTAGCTGGTCCTAATGTGTGTGCTTTAACAATTCTACTCTCCTGGAGGCAGCAGAGTCTAACATTTTAAGTCAGATCTCTGTTATTAGAAACACTTGGTTTTGCCTTCCAGCCCTGCCTTTATTTAACTCTACTATCAGGCAATTTACATAAAGCCTCTGAGCCTCAATTTGCTCTTCATAAAATCTCAGTTTGCAGAAAGGACTAAATGACATAATAATGCATGTAAAGCACTAAATTCCAGGTCTGGCACATGCAGTAAACATTTGGTAGCTATTAGCTCCATAGTTCCACAATGTGTACTGAATACAAACATTCTAACATTGTATGAAGGGTTAACCTTTTGTTCTTTGTAGTATTTCAAATGTTTTTAAACAAATAAAATTGTACTGTATATATTCTCTCATAGCCTGATTTGTCTCCTAAAAATGTCATATTTTTTATTAAAAATAAAAAATCTGAGAGCTGGTATAGCCCAGAGGATTTAGAATCTTCCCATGCACAGAAAGGTTTCTGGTGAAATTATTCATGAGGCACAGCCTAGTGCCTCTGAAATAGGCACTGTTCTCAGAAATCTGGCTGGATTCCCAGTGGGAGGGTGAGGGGTTGACAGGAGGCAACTGATCCATGTTTCTATTTTCCCTGTCCCATCCTATCTCTCAAAAAACAAATTAACAAAAAATCAGTTGGAGACAACAGACCGCAGAAACTACCACTGGCCACCCGATCCTAATGTTGTTATTTCCCAGCAACATTCTGGCTTCCAAACACCTATATTCTCAATGGTCAGTGAGTGACTGGGATACTATTTACATCTGGGAGGCCTGGAAAGGTATATTACCCAAAGGGCTGTGCCCCTAATGATGGCTGGGTTTAGCCAATGAAAACCCAGGAGAGGCATATTATCCAGGTGTACATGGTTGAGGGTGGGAGTTCCTGCATCTACCTGGTGGTCATATTGACCTCTTTGGTCTGTTCACAGAGAGTGAGGCTTCCCAGCGCCAGGTCTCCAGAAGGACAAGGCATCAGAGGCAGTATCCCCCTATGAAGGGGTGTGTCTGAGGTTTGCTGAGCCCCAACACGCCAGAATTTGGACTTTTCTGACTCCTGGACACCTCTCTGCTTACAGAGTTCGACGATGCCTTGTTGAGTTAACCCTCCAGCCTGGTGTGTGGGCACCTCTGGGGTCCTGCAGTCCCGGTCCCACTGCCAGGAACAGTGAGTTCACGTGTAGCAAAAGGTGTGATGGCAAAAGAGGTTAACAGGTTACAATACCTCCATGTGAGGACATGATGGTGTGACTGAACTAGGAGGATTTGGGAAACGTAGAACTTGTTTTGTGTATATAGGCAACAAAGAAGATGAGGCAGAGTTTTGCACAAGGAGTTTTACTTTCATTCTCAGGAATCTGGGGACATGAAAGGTCCTGACGAAAAGAGGGACATTGTGTGAGGTATTTCTGTAAAGTTTCCCCAAAGCAGCTCAGAAAAGGAACAGACTAGAAGAGAGATGATAGCAGCTGGGGACAGGTGGCAAAAGTCCTATAAAAGATAAGGTAACTGGAAAGATTGTGCACTGAGGACTGAGTCTTGAAGGAAAGTGGTCATCTCCAGGACACATGGGCCTATTGACTGGGAAACGGTACTGAGCAGTCTGAGCCCATGGATCCTGGGGTTGGTGGCCAGAGTCTCAACAGATCTTTCTCTGAACACAGATTCCTGTAAATGCAGAGTGGTTTAAGGGTTTTGTTTTGTGGAACTCATATCAGGGCCTCACACTCTTACAACTTCTGTGATAGTGGTATCCTGAGATTGTCTTGCCTCTGTTCTAGCCCTTATATCTGGGGACCTTGATGAGACACCAAGCCCAGAATTCTAAGTACACGTCTAAGGTTGTCTGAAATGACACCTGTTTTTGGCAAACAATGGAATAAGATGTGAGTAGACCTTCCAGTCATAGGTTCCTTTATGTGCAAACGGTTAGAGTGAAGACTGAGCTCATTCAAGAACGAAGTGGCATCCACAGGCTGGTGCTCTATCCACTGAGCCAAACTAGCTGGGGCTTGTGTCCATTTTTTAAAATAGGAACTGGTGACAATTGAACAGGAATGAGGTCTAGAGGAGCTTGTGAAACCTTTGGAGTCTGGTCTGCAGGTGATGGGAGTAATGGCAGATTTGGAGCAGCAGAGGCAGGTGATCTGAACCAGGTCTAATTAGACTTCCTGTGGCTGAAGCATAACCAACCATATTGCTGTGAGGGAGGTGGTAGAAAGTCTAGACTGGAGGTTGCTGTGGTGAGCATTATGGTAAGTGACCCATGATGGTGACTGTGGGGGTGAAATAAGCTTTTGTTTTCTGGATTAGTGTTTTATGTGTGGCCAACTGGATTTTCTAATTTTGAGTCTGAGAGAGAGGTAAGAGCCAGGAAAGACTTGAAAGTTTGAATTTGACAACTGCATGTATGGAAGCACTATCAGCTGAGATGCAGATATTCAGAGTAGAAGTGTAATGTTCATTGGGAATACAAAATTGTTATTTTTTATCTGTTTTGGTGTGCGATATTTCAGAGAGCACTTCATAAGCATCTGGAACTCTGAGGAGAAGTTCAGGTTGAAAATGTCTTTAAAGTTGGAAGTGCAGTGACCAGGGTAGACTTGTAGATCATCTTTTTTAAAACTTTTTTTTCTGTTTAATTGGAGAGCAAAGAGAAGTTAAAACAAGATGAGATGGCAGCTGTTGCATCTTTGCTTGTGAATCACACACCAGGATTGTGTTGAGAGCCTTTTTGTGGTCAGTAGTCTGACTAATTTACATACGGGAATGAGTGGACATATGTGAGATACACTGGACCTGGGCCAGAGGGCCATCGGTGATGGGACTTGAGTGCTGTGACTGGTGAACGGACATCAAGTGCAGCACCATAAGAGGTAGGCTATGGATATCTGAGATTTGATGTGGATCTGAATAGGAGAGGTTGTGGCTTTTTTTTTGGAGGGCAGTTACAGTGATCAATAGGAATGAGAGAGCATATATCAGTGGCATCTTGGCTAGTGTTGGGAAGGTTGAAGGGGAAGAGAGAAATACATTACTGAAGGGGTGAATTAGAGTATTGGAAAATATGATGATTAAGAAAAATGGTCCAAGTCATGACGTATTTGTGTTACCTTTGGCATCATGCCTCTGGGAATGAAGCTATGTGAGAGAAGTGTTGTTCAAAGAGTTATGTGTGGCAGGAAGTGCAAATTGATGGCCTCAGCAACCTAAGCTTGGTTTCAAAAGGGTAAAGTCTGATGCCAAAATTTACAGGGAATTGGGATGAGATTCTAGGGAACAACAGGGTTATTGCCTGACAAGAACAGTGTCAAATCACTCACACTCTCATTATGGACAACATGAATCCATATCCTATGTTCATGACACTCACTGTATTGAAAGGCGTAGTGTGTACAACATTTTTGTACTAGAGAGCAGGTAGGATCTATATGCTCTTTGCCCTTATTGTCATGGGAAGACACTGCATCAGTAGGAATATAAGGAGTGAGTGTATTTGATGAAACAAAGGCCAGATATCTTCTCTGTAGTCAGAAGTCTAGGGAGCAGATGGATATGGAAGTTGGGATGAATGATAAATGTAAAATCCTAGGAGAGAAGCTGATAATGGACTGAACTGTCCCCATTATAACAGGATATGAACTTTGAGGATGTGGCCATTGCCTTCTCTCCAGGGGAATGGGGAATTCTTGATGAGGCTCAGAGACTTCTGTACTGCAAAGTGATGCTGGAAGTATTTGCACTTGGATCATCTTTAGGTAAGACCCTCACATATATCCTAATGGACTGAGGTGATGGCATCTCTTCCTTGATATTCCACCTGTAGCTTCCTCTTTCCTACATCCAGACCATGGGCTCTTCAAATTTTCCTCACGCTCATGTGAAATGTGCTATAGATGCCAGTTCTGAGCTGTGTTGAGAGTCCTGAGAAATAAACTCCACAAACTTCTTTAACACTATTTTCCTCAGAAAGTGCAGGATGTGTCTGGGAGCCAGGCATCTTACAGAAAGCTTAATGGGTCCCACATGCAGTTTCCCTCCCTGGGAGGGTGACTACGTCTAGATCCTTGGCTTCCACTTCTGCACCTTTCCTCTAGATAAAGGTTCTGGGTGACTGCCTGTGCCAGGTTATGTTCTTTACTTCCATGAACAATGGACTCTTCTTGTAAGACTCTCCTTCATTTGGTGTTTATAATATTACCTTCCCTGTATACTATTCCAAGTGGATTTTCTCTGGACCAGGGCTGGATGGTCAACTCTGTAATCTTTCATTAATACTTGGAATATTTCGGTTTTATGTATTTGTAGAGAAGGTGGTACAGACAGAATCCTAGTTTTTTTTCACAGGGTGAACATGCAGGATGGTCTCAGAGGAGTTCTGGCCCAGCTGAGTGGAAACTAACAGAATGTGTGACACAAGGGCTGTTTTCAAATTATACCAGAACCCAGATTGATTCCATCACTGCACAGATGCAGGTGCCACTGCCCACACCTCATTTTTACCTTTCCTTTGAACTACTTTACACTTCCTGGCATGTCATTTCACCTGCTTCTCCCTAGCTTTCCACCGTTTTCAACTTTGTGGCATTTTTACATTGCCTGCTCCTCTGCACTGCTGCCTCTGTAGTATTCTTCAACTTTGACCTGCACATGTGTTACGAGGTTCACATACATACTTAAGTAGTCCTGGAAAAACAGCTACTAGTTTATTGAATTTTTCTTGGAATGAGACACAAAGAAAATTCTGCAGAGCTTGCCTATGTTACCTGCAGACAAGCCCTACTGAACACTGTTAGTGTAAGTAAGGACTGGAAGTCTTACCTCTCTTCCATGTGGTTTTTGCCGTCTTTGTGTCGTATTCCTGGTGAAGTCTTCCTTCCTTTATGATCTTCAGAGGCCCATAATTTCACAGAAGCCTGTTATAAGTCTTCCTTCATATCTCTTCTTTTCATAAAATTGCATGAAGCTGAGGTGTCATGGGCAACACACTTTTGTAATGGAACTTCCCTCTTTCACCACAATCAACATTCATTTCCTCACCTTTTTTCTGTTTCCAGGTTATTGGCATGAAAAGGATTATTACGAGGCCTGTTCTAATCAGAGTGTATCTGTAGAAGGAGAGTCACAGGTCAGGGCTTCTGAGACAGCTCCAGCAACCCAGAAGAACCATCCACGTAAGCAGTGTTTCTCGGTGTTAAAAGAAAATTTCACCTGAGTGAGTTACAAGCAGCACACTTGGAACACAAAGGCTTCTTCAGTGAAGCATGTGTGAGAGACTTCTGTTCCAGTGCAAACCCTCACCAGCAACAGAGTAATGCCAGGGGAAAGACACCCTGGAAAGAAGCCTCAGACAGAGCCTCATTTGTGACCAGGTGCAGCTTCTACTTATCAGAGGTGTCTTTAAACAGCAGGGTGGTTGGGGAAGACTCCCAAACTCCCTCAGAGCTTCTGCAGTACCAGGCAACTCATAACACTGAGGAGACACAGTGTGACAGTGAGATTTCAAAGGAATTTCTCAGTGGACAATGTCATCTCCAGTGGGGTGAATGTGAAAATGCTGCCAGCCACAACCTCAATGTTGTTGGATGTCTGGGTGTATGTTCTGGAGAGTGTGGCACAGGTAGGAAAAATTATAGACGAATCGTTAACCTCATTCGACATAAAGTAGTTCACTGGAAAAAATCGGTATGAGTGTACAGATTGTGGGAAATCCTTCAGTCAGAGTTCCAACCTCATTCGATGTCAGAGAATTCACTCTAGTGTAAAGCCTTATGAGTGTAGTGAATGTGGGAAATCTTTTAGGGATAATAATAATCTCCTTACCCACAATAGAGTTCACACTGGAGAAAAACCTTATGAGTGTAGTGGGTGTGGGAAATCTTTTACCCATAATATTTTCCTTCTTGTCCACAAGAGAATTCACATTGGAGAAAACCCTTATGGGTGTAGTGAATGTGGGATATCATTTACAGATAATAATCTGCTCCTTATCTACAAGGGAGTTCACACTGGAGAAAAAGCTTATGCATGTGTTGAATGTGGGAAGTCTTTTAGGGATAATATTCAGCTCTTTAGCCACAAGAGAGTTCACACTGGAGAAAAGCAGTCTGAGTGTACAGGTTGTGGAAAGTCCTTCAGTCATAGTTCCAAACCTCATTCGACATCAGAGAATTCACACTGGTGAAAAGCCTTATGAGTGTAGTGTATGTGGAAAATCTTTTACCCGCAATATTTCCCTTCTTATCCAAAAGAGAGTTCACACTGGAGAAAACCCTTATGGGTGTAGTGAATGTGGGATATCTTTTACGGATAATAGTCTGCTCCTTATCCACAAGAGTTTTCACACTGGAGAAAAGCCTTATGTGTGTAGTGAATGTGGGAAGTCTTTTACCCGCAATAATTCCCTTCTTATCCACAAGAGAGTTCACACTGGAGAAAAACCTTATGAATGTGGTGAATATGGGAAGTGTTTTAGGGATAATATTCAGCTCTTTATCCACAATAGAGTTCACACTGGAGAAAAGCCTTATGTGTGTAGTGAATGTGGGAAGTGTTTCAGGAAAAATAGACAGCGTCTTATCCACAAGTCAGTACACACTGTGGAAAAGCCTTATGAGTGTACAGATTGTGGGAAATATCATAGATAAAAATATGGCCTTATGAGACACCTAAGACTTCACACTGGATAAAAGCTATAAATGTGAAGGGAACACTTCATTTTTCTTACTCAGAATAACAACACTGAAGGAGACTCTATGATACACAGTTGCCTTAATATGATCCCTTTTTATCAGGGAAGATACTCTGCTAGATTCTTCAAAGATTCAGGTACAAGTGAGGTTTTAAGGAGATAATTGAACTTGCCATTCTGTCCAGGCCTCCTATCTGATTGATGTCACTATTAGTGACTGGGGCTGAAGTGATTACACCTCTAACACCTGGCTCATCTGAGCAATTTGAATCAATCACAGTCACTGTATGCTCTCTTGTGCTTGAATAAATTCTAAATACTCTGAACCTTTGGCAGGATATTATTCCTTTCTCTCTGACTAGGGAATGGACCTGGTGCAGGGTGTGTCCAGAACACCCATCCTCAGAAAAGAAGTGGTATCTCTTTCAGGGAGTTTATGGTTCTCACATTATGCTGTGATGATTGGCTTAGGTTCTATTTCACCAATCTGAACACTGCTGGCTATGGTTTATGATATTTCAGTAAAGGAGTTTTTCCTGTTGTACCTTTAATTGTGATGGTTCTATTCACTGCCTGCAAATGTTTTGAAAGCACTGTTGTGGTTTGTCAGCATGTAGATGTAAACCAATAAGGTGCAGATGTCAAACCTTCAGTGCTTTGTAAAGGAGAACATGATGGCAGAGAATCATTCTTCATCCCAAACGGGCTTATTTTACATTGCTGCCCAAGGTGTTGAAAGAAAAACTGCATACCTTTGTGGTCTTAATTTATATCCTGGTACTTTTGTTATGAGTGAGGTCAGTGGTCACCCAGAAAAGGAAGCCTTTGTTGTCCTTTTGTGAACAATATTTATTATGTTCTTTATTCACAGTATTTATTCTTTAATTCTTATCAATGTTTAGGGGAACTCCTCCCCACATACTGCAAAGAAGCCAAGTGTCACGAAGTGTGAAATTTCATACTCCTGTGACATTTGTTGTAAGACTCTGAGGTTAAACTACCATTGAGACAGAAACACTGTATTCATAGTGATGAGAAAGTGACTGCAGTATATTATATGGAAAGTGTCTCTTCTGAAAATAAATCCACAAATATTCTTGGGCCTGTCTCTTGTGTGACCTTTGTGTTCAGACATTCTCAGCACCTCCAAAAATGTTTCCTGTAGCTGAAGTCATTGGCAGAGAAAATAATTTAATAGATTTGTGGATTCTCCTGGTCTCTGTGAGGTGTTCACCACAAAGTCATTTCTCAATATGTAAGAACTCAAAGCTAAGGGAAGGGCAATCCTGTAATAAATCCCAGGATGTGTCTTTTGCAACCAGTCAGCATTCCTGTTGATTCCATGGCAGTAGTCTTCACTGCTTGCCAATATTTGGTGCCGTTGAGGCAATGATGTTCCTCTCAGGATCTCCCTATGCAGTGGTGTGTCTGAGGTTTGCTGAGCCCCAACATGCCAGAATTTGGGCTTTTGTGACTCCTGGACTCCTCTCTCTTTACAGAGTTCGACGATGCCTCACTGGAGTTTACATTGCAGCCTGGGGTGTGGACACCTCTGGGATCGTGAAGTCCAGGTTGCACTGCCAGGAACAGTGAGTAACTCGTGTGTGACAAAAGGTGTGATGGGGGAAAGAGGTTAATAGGCTGCAGTACCTCCATGGGAGGATGTGGTGGTTTGACTGAACCAGGAGAATTTGGAAAACCCAGGCCTTGTTTTGTGTCTAAAGGAACAAAGAAGATGAGGCAGTTTTGCATGAGGATTTTCACTTTCATTCTCAGGAAACTGGGGACATGAATGTTCCTGACCAAAAGAGGGACATTGTGTGACACAGTTCTTTAAACTTTTCCCATAGCAGCTCAGAAGAGGAACAGACTAGAAGAGAGATGATAGCAGTTGTGGACAGGATGCAGAAGTCCTATAAAAGATAAGGTAACAGGCAAGAGTGTGCACTGAGGACTGAGTCTTGAGGGAATGTGGTCATCTCCAGGACACATGGGCCTATTGACTGGGAAATGGTACTGAGCAGTCTGAGCCCATGGATCCTGGGGTTGGCGGCCAGAGTCTCAACAGATCTTTCTCTGAACACAGATTTCTACAAATGCAGAGTGGTTTAACAGTGCTGTTTTGTGGAACTTATATCAGGGCCTCACACTCTTACAACTTCTGAGATAGTGGTGCCTGGGATTGCCTTTCCTCTCTTCTAGCCCATATATTTGGGGATCTTGATGAGACACGAAGCCCAGAATTCTAAGTACATGTCTAAAGTTGGCTGAAATGATCCCTGTTTAAGGCAAATAGTGGAATCAAATGTGAGAAGACTTTTCAGGCACAGGTTCCTATATGTGCAAAGGCTTAGAGTGATAACTGAGCTCATGCAGGAACCTACTGGTGTCCTTTTAAAAAATATATATGATTTTATTGTTTCCAGAGAGAAAGGGAAAAGGAGAGAGAAATAGAAACATCAATGAACTGAGAGAATCATTGGTGGGCTGACTCCTGCCCCCGACACTGGGGATCAAGCCCACAAACCTGGCATGTGCCTCAGAACAGAATCAAACCCGGGACCCTTCAGTTCACAGGCTGGTGCTCTATCCACTTAGCCAAACCAGCTGGGGCTTGTGTCCATTTTTTAAAATAGAAACTGGTAACAATGGGACAGGTCTGAGGTCTAGAGGAGCTTGTGACACCTTTGGAGTCTGGTCTGCAAGTAATGGGTGTACTGGAAGATTTGGAGCAGCAGAGGCAGGTGATCTGACACAGGTCTTATTAGACTTCCTGTGGCTTAAGCATAGCAAACAAAATGGCTGTGAGGGAGGTGGTAGAAAGTCTAGACTGGAGATTGCTGAGGTGAGCATGATGGTAAGTGGCCCATGATAGTGACTGTGGGGGTGAAATAAGCAGTTGGATTCTGGATTAGTGTTTTATGTGTGGCCAACTGGATATTCTAATTTTGAGTCTGAGTGAGAGGTAAGAGCCAGGGATGACATGAAAGTTTGAATTTGGCAGCTGCATGTATGGAAGCACTATCAGCTGAGATGCAGATATTCAGATTAGAAGTGTAATGTTCATTGGGGTTAAAAAACTTTTATTTATTTTTAAAAAAATATATTTTATTGATTTTTTACAGAGAGGAAAGGAGAGCGATAGAGAGTTAGAAACATCGATGAGAGAGAAACATTGATCAGCTGCCTCCTGCACACTCCCTACTGGGGATGTGCCCGCAACCAAGGTATATGCCCTTGACCAGGATCGAACCCGGGACCCTTGAGTCCACAGGCCGATGCTCTATCCACTGAGACAAACCGGTTAGGGCCAAACTTTTTTTTAATCTGTTTTGGTGTGCAATATTTCAGAGAACATTTCATGAGCATCTGGTACTCTGAGGAGAACTTCAGGTTGAAAACGTCTTTAACGTCGGGGGTGTAGCGACCAGGGATGAGTTGTAGATCATCTTTTTAAAAACTTTTTTTTCTGTTTAATTGGAGAGCAAAAAGAAATTAAAACAAGTTGACACAACAGCTTTTGCATCTTTACTTGTGAATCACACAGAAGGATTGTGTTGAGGGCCTTGGTGTGGTCAGTAGTCTGACTGATTTACATATGGGAATGAGTCATCATATGTGAGATACACCGGACCTGGGAGAGAGGGCCATAGGTGATGGGACTTGAGTGCCTAAGGCTGTGATTGGTGAAGGGACATTAAGTGCAGCACCAGAAGAGGTCGGCTCTGGCTATCTGAGATTTGATGTGGTTCACAATAGGTGAGGTTGAAGAAAAAAAAACAATCAGATAGGGAGGTCATCATAGAAGGACTGAAGGTGCCTCATTGAGTGTGGACTATGAGAGTTGGTGTAGAACTTAATTTAGTTTGAATTTTCCAGGCATTAACAAAACCACACTTGCTGAGTAATGAGTAAGAAGTCAGGGAGATGACTATGGGGACTGGGACTGTGGAAGTGTAGGTTTGAGAGAGTTATGGTAGCAAGAGTGATGTGTACTTGGAAAAGGCATGTGCATTCATGGCTTCAGGGCCCCTGACATTGACATAAGATGGAATGATAGTGGAATTTATTTCTGTTGATGTTTGGATAATCTGATATACAAAATTTCATATTAATTCCTAAAAAGAGGGTCTATAGTAGTGGTACATTATTGGTCCAGAGATTAGATGAAATATATGAGCAACCTGCATTTTATTGTGGAGGGCAGTTACAGTGATCAATAGGAATGAGAGAGCATACATCAGTGTCATCTAGGCTGGCATTGGGAAGGGTGAAGGGTAAGAGAGAAATTCATTACTGAAAGGGTGAATTGGAGTATTGGAAAAGAAGATGATGAAGAACAAATATTCAAGTCACAATGTATTTGTCTTACTTTTGGTATTATGACTCTGGGAATGAAGCTGTGTGAGAGCTGTGTGTTTCAAAGACTTATGTGTGGCAGGAAGTGCAAAGTGATGGCCTCAGCACCCTAGGCTTGGTTTCAAAAGGGCGAAGTGTGATGTCAAAATTTTCAGGGACTTGGAATGAGAATGTAGGGAACAACAAGGTTATTGCCTGACAAGAACAGTGTCAATTCACTCATACTCTCATTATGGTCAACATCTATCCATATCCTATATTCATGACATCCACTGTATTAAAAAGGAACAGCGTGGCCAAAATGTTTGTACTAGAAATCAGGTATGATCTATATGCTCATTGTCCTTATTGTCATGGGAAGACACTGCATCAGTAGGAATATAAGGAGTGAGTGTCTTTGATGAAACAAAGGCCTGATATCTTCTCTGTAGTCAGAAGTCTAGGGAGCAGATGGATATGGAAGTTGGGGTGTATGATAAATGTAAAATCCTAGGAGAGAAGCTGATAATGGACTGAACTGTCCCCATTATAACAGGATATGAACTTTGAGGATGTGGCCATTGCCTTCTCTCCAGGGGAATGGGGAATTCTTGATGAGGCTCAGAGACTTCTGTACTGCAAAGTGATGCTGGAAGTATTTGCACTTGGATCATCTTTAGGTAAGACCCTCACATATATCCTAATGGACTGAGGTAATGGCATCTCTTCCTTGATATTCCACCTGTAGCTTTCTCTCCTACAGCCCGACCATGGGCTCTGCAAATTTTCCTCACTCTCATGTGCAATGTGCTATGGATGCCAGTGCTGATCTATGTGGTAGCCCTGAGAAATAAACTCCACAAACTTCTTTAACACTATTTTCCTCAGAAAGTGCAGGATGTGTCTGGGATCCAGGCATCTTACAGAAAGCTTAATGGGTCCCACATGCAGTTTCCCTCCCTGGGAGGGTGACTACGTCTAGATCCTTGGCTTCCACTTCTGCACCTTTCCTCTAGATAAAGGTTCTGGGTGACTGCCTGTGCCAGGTTATGTTCTTTACTTACATGAACCATGGGCTGTTCTTGTAAGACCCTCCTTCAATTGGTGTTTGTAATATTACCTTCCCTGTATACTATTACAAGTGGATTTTCTCTGGACCAAGGCTGGATGGTCACCTCTGTCATCTTTCATTAATACTTGGAATATTTCAGCTTTATGTATTTGTAGAGAAGTTGGTACAGGGAGAACCCTAGTTTTTTTTTCACAGGGTGAACATGCAGGATGGTCTCAGAGGAGTTCTGGCCCCGCTGAGTGGAAACTAGCAGAATGTATGACACAAAGGCTGTTTTCAAATTATATCGGGAACCACATCAATTCCATCACTGCTCAGACGCAAGTGCAATGCCCACACCTCATTTTATCTTTCCTTTGAACTACTTTACACTTTCTGATATGTCATTTCACCTTTGATTTCCCAGCATTCCGCCATGTTCACCTTCGTGGCATTTTTACATTACTTGCTCCTCTGCACTGCTGCCTCTGCAGTATTCTTCAAGATTGACCTGCACATGTGTTATGAGGTGCACAAACATATTTAAGTAGTCCTAGAAAAAAAGCTACTCGTTTATTGAATTTTTCCTGAGATTAGACATAGACAAAATTCTTCAGAGCTTGCCTATGTCACCTGCAGACAAGCCTTACTGAACATTGTTATCCTAACGAAGGGCTGGAAGTCTTACCTCTCTTCCATGTGGTGCTTGCCATCTTTGTTTCATATTCCTGGTGTGGTCTTCCTTCCTTTGCAATATTCAGAGGCCCAGAAATTCACAAAAGCCTCTTATTAATCATTCTTGCATAACTCTTCTTTTCATAAAACTTCATAGAGCCATGGTGTCATGAGACACACACTTTTGTAATGTTACTTCCCTCTGGTGCCACAATCAACATTCATTCCCTCACCTTTTTTCTGTTTTCAGGTTGTTGGCATAAATAGGATGATGAGGTGGTCTGTTCTAATCAGAGCATAGCTATAGAAGGAGAGTCACAGGTCAGGGCTTCTAAGACAGCTCCAGCAACCCAGAAGAACCATCCATTTAAGCAGTGTTTCTCGGTGTTAAAAGATATTTTGCACCTGAATGAGTTACAAGCAGCACATTTGGAGCATAAAGACTTCTTCAGTGAGGCATGTGTGAGAGACTTCTGTTTCAGTGCAAATGCTCACCAGCAACGGAGGAATGCCAGGGGAGAGACGTCCTGGAAAGAAGGTATGGACAAGGCCTCATTTGTGACCAGGTGTAGCTTCTACTTATCAGAGGTGCCTTCAAAAAGCAGGGTGGTTGGGGAAGACTCCCAAACTCCCTCAGAGCTTCTCCCGAACCAGGAAACTCATAACACTGAGGAGCCAAACTGTGGCAGTGAGATTTCACAGGAATTTCTCAGTGGAAAAAGTAATCACCAGTGGGGTGATTGTGAAAACGTGACCAGCTATATCCTCAAAGTTCTTGAATGTCAGGATGTGTGTTCTGGAGAGTGTGGCAAATGTAGGAAAAATTATAGATGAATCTTTATCCTCATTCGACATAAAAGAGTTGATACTGGAGAAAAACCATTTGAATGTATCGATTGTGGGAAGTACTTCAGTCAGAGTTCCACCCTCTTTTGACATTAGAGAATTCACACTGGAGAAAAGCCTTATGAGTGTAGTGAATGTAGGAAATCTTTTACCCGCAATAGTCAGCTCGTTATCCAGAAGAGAGTTCACACTGGAAAAAAACCGTATGTGTGTAGTGAATGTGGGAAGTCTTTTAGGGATAACAGCTCCATACCCATAAGAGAATTCACACTGGAGAAAAACTTTATGAATGCTGTGAATGTGGGCAATTCTTTAGTCAAAATAGCTTCTTATACACAAGAGAGTTCACACTGGAGAAAAACGTTATGGGTGTAGTGAATGTGGCAAGTCCTTTAGGGATATTAGTCAGCTCCTTATCCACAAGAGAGTTCACAGTAGAGGAAAGCCTTATGTGTGCAGTGAATGTGGAAAGTCTTTTAGGCAAAATAGTCATCTCCGTATCCACAATAGAGTTCACAGTGGAGAAAAACCTTATGTGTGCAGTGAATGTGGGAAGTGTTTAGGCAAAATAGCCAGCTCCTTATCCACAAGCCAGTTCACTCTGGGGGAAAACCTTATGAGTGTACAGATTGTGGGAAATATTTTAGCCAAAAATATAGCCTTATGAGACACCTGAGACTTCACACTGGAGTAAAGCCGTAAATGTGAAGGGAATGCTTCATTTTTTTTACTCAAATAACAACACTAAAGGAGACTTTATGATACACAGTTGCCTTAATATGATCCCTTTTGATCAGGTCATACACTCTGCTAGATTCCTCATAATTTTCACGTACAAGTGAGGCTTCAAGGAGCTACTTGAACTTGCCATTCTGCCCAGGCCTCCTATCCAATTGATGTCACTCTGAGTGATTGGGGCTGAAGTGATTTCATCTTTAACACCTGGCTCACCTGAACAGTGTGCATCAGTCACAATCCCTGTGTGCTCTCTTGTGCTTGAATAAATTCTAAATACTCTGAACGCTTGGAAGGATCTTCATTCCTTTCTCTCTGCCTAGGGAATGGGCCTGATCCAGGGTTTGTCCAGAACACCCATCCTGGGAACAGAAGTGGTATCTCTCTCAGGGAGTTCGTGGTTCTCATGTTATGCTGTGATGATTGGCTTAGGTTCTATTTCACCAATCTGAACACCACTGGCTATGGTTTATGATATTTTGGTAAAGGTGTTTTTCCTTTTGTACCTTTAATTGTGATGGTTCTATTCACTGCCTGCAATGTTTTGAAAGCACTCTGGTGATTTGTCAGCATGTAAATGTGAACCAATATTGCGGGGACATCAAACCTTCAGTTCTTTGGATAGGAGAATATAATGGCAGAAAATCATTCTTCATCCCAAACTGGCTTATTTTGCATTGCTGCCCAAGGTGTTGAAAGGAAGATTGCATAACTTTGTAGTCTTAATTTATATCCTGGTATCATGGTTATGAGTTAGGTCAATGGTCACCCAGAAGTGGAGGCCTTTGCTGTCCTTCTGTGAAGAATATGAATTATGTTCTTTTTCACAGTAGGTATTTCTTAATTCTTATCAGTGGTTAGGGGAACTCCTCCCCACATACTGCAAAGAAGCCAAGTGCCATGAAGTATGATATTTCATACTCTTGTGACATTTGTTGTAAGACTCTGAGGTTAAACTACCATTGAGATGGAAACACTGTATTCATAGTAATGAGAGAGACTGGAGTAAATTATATGGAAAGTGTCTCTTCTGAAAATAAATCCACAAATGTTCCTGGCCTGTGGCATGTGTGACCTTTGTGTACAGATATTCTCAGCACCTCCAAAAATGTTTCCTGTAGCTGCAGTCATTGGCAGAGAAAATAATTTAAAGGATTTGTGGATTCCCCTGGTCTCTGTAAGGTGGTCACCACAAAGTCATTTCTCAATATGTAAGAACTCAAAACTAAAGGAAGGATAATCCTATAATCAATCCCAGGATGTGTCTTTTAGTCAGCATTCCTGTTGATTCCATGGCAGTAGTCTTCACTGCTTGCCAACATTTGCTGCCACTGAGGAAAATCTGTTCCTCCCAGGAAATGAGCACTGACATGCAAGAAAGTGCACTTTTCTACTGTGTGTTATTTTGTGAGCCTTTACTGAGAGATAAAGCTGTGAAACATCACAATTGAAATAATTTTATCTGTCACTATATTCAAGGTGTGGCATAAGTGGACGTTCAGTTATGAGTACATAAACCACAGCACTTGTGCTTTTAAAAAATACCTTTATGTTATTTTTTTAGGAAAAGAGGGAAGGGGGAGAGAGATAAATATACATGAGCTGCCTCTTGCACACTCCCTACTGGGGCCACAGTTGGGGCTGTGTACTGACCTGAAATTGAACCAGGACGTTTCAGTGTACTGGTTGATACCCACCCAGCTGAGGTACACGGTGAAAGCAGAGTTTATTCCAGTATTTTTTATGTATTATTTTCCATACCAACAATTCTAAACCTACATTTCCCACACTCTACATTTTCCTCCTGCCCTTTTATAATCTCTCTTTCTGACTTTCCCACTCTTCCATGCAATCATTCATTTTCCGTCCTTTACATTAAATTAGTTCATATTATTCATAGTTTTATAGTCACTGTAAGGTGTGTACTTTTAAACAAATACTGGTTTCCTTAATGGTACGGATATTTTGAGACTCAGTACAAATGCTTATGTGAATACTGAATTATTTTTAATGCTGACTAGTATTGTATTCTATGGATCACATCTTCACAGACCTACTACTCAATTGCTGTCACAGCGAGTATTTCTGGCTGAAGAGATTTCACCTCTAACACCTGGCTCACCTAAAGAGTGTGCATAAGTCACAACCCCTGTGTGATCAGGGGAAATATATTCTGTGTTCTCACTTGTGCTTGAGAAAATTGTGATTACTCTGAGCTCTTGGCAGTATCTTCATTTTTTATCTATGACGAGGTAATGCACCTGATACAGGGTTCATCCAGGGCACTCATCCTCAGCTAAAAAGTGCTACATCTGTCAGGGACATTGTGGTTTGCACATTATGCTGGGATGAATTGTTTCAGGTTCTAATTCATCAACCTGCAAACTGCTTGCTGTCCTGTTCTGGGCTATGATCATTCAGTAAAGGTGTTGTTGTTTTCTTTTGTACCTTTAATTTTGGGGACTATGTTCACTTCCTGGGATGGCTATAAAGGAAAGTTGTGACCTGTCAGCATGGAGAGGGGAACAGATATGATGGGGTCCCAAACATTCTGTGCTTTGGAAGGCACATAGTAATGGCAGAAAGTCAGTTTGTCCAATTTTGGCTTTTTTTTTTTTAACTTCTGCCCAGGGCCTTAAAAAATTATCTGCATGACTTTGTGCTTCTAATTTGCAGCCTGGTGACTCTATTATTGGTGAGGTCAACGTTCACACTGGAAAGGAGGCCTTTGTTGTGTTTCTGTGCACAATATTAATTATAGTCTCTGGTCACAATAAGTATTACATAATTCTCAACAATGTTTAGGGGAATTGTTCCCCACATACACTAAAGGAGCCATGTCCTGTGATGTATGAAATTTCATACACTGGTGTCATTCTTTGTATATTTTTTTAATTGATTTCAGAGATGAAGGGAGAGGGAGAGAGAGATAGAAACATTAATGATGAGAGAGAATCATAGATTGGCTGCCTCCTGCATGCCCCCTACTGGGGATCAAGCCTGCAATCCAGGCGTGTGCCCCTGACCAGAATTGAACCTGGGACCCTTCAGTCTGCAGGTTGATGCTCTATCAACTGGGCCCTGGTGTCATTTTTTGTATGACTCTGAGGTTTCAATATAACCACCAGTATGGCAGAAACTGCATTCATAGTGAGTGTGAAAGATTGCAGTGAATTAGATGAAAAGTGCCTCTTCATTTGGGTGTTGTTGAATCAAATCAATCTTACCACTATTCTTTTAAAAATGTTTTTATTGCTTTTTTAGAGAGTGAGGAAGACGGAGAAACATCAATGATGAGAGAGAATCATTGATCAGTTGCCTCCTGCATTCTCCCTGCAGGGATGGAGCTCTCCAACCTGGGTATGTGCCTGACCTGGAATTGAACCAGTGATCTCATGGTTTATGGGTCCACATGCAAGCAATGAACCATGGCATGTGGGCAAACTATTCTTTTTTATTATTGATTATTAACTCTATTACAGATGTTCCCATTTTCCCCCATCTCCATCCCCCTTTGCCTCCCTCTACACTGCCCCCACTGCTTCTAGGCCCTCACCACCTTATTGTCTATGTCCTTGGGCTATGTATATATGTATATACTTTAAAAATATAATTTTATTGATTTTAGAGAGAGGGAGGGAGAAGGAGAGATAAAAACATCAATGATGAGAGAGAATCGCTGATTAGCTGCCTCCTTCACGTACCTCTCCCCTAACTGAGAATTGAACCTACAGACCATGTATGTTCCCTGACCAGGAATAGAACCTTGATCTACTGGTTCATAGATTGCTGCTCAACCATTGAGTCACACCAGCGGTGCTATATTATTTAAAAATTGAAAAAAACAATGTATTTATTGTTTCTAGTATTACAGAAGTCTCCCATTTTCCCCGTGCATATATTCTTTGGGGGATCTCTCCCAGTCCTCCCCATACCCCGCCCCTGGGAGACCTGCCAGTCTGTTCCAGTTAACCAGGCCTCTGGTCCCATCTTGTCTTTCCCCAGGGCCACTTGCTGAACCACATCACCTTTATTCACTAGTGTCATTGGCCTGAATGCTAGCCCTCGCCTTGGCTTTTGAGAAAACTACATTTCCCAGAAAGGAATGGGCCCACGTGGGCGGAGCTAATGGGTGTTTTTGGTGTTAGTGCATCCCCTTAGGGCAGGACTTCCACCTTCCTCCTCCTGGCGGGCATTTTGACCTCTTCAGTTCAAGGATTCACAGTCTTCAGCCCACTGGACATGTGTAGGAGGGGCCTAGGAGGCAGCGTCCTTGCTGTGCAGACTGTGTCTGAGGCTTGCTGAGCACCAACAGGCTGGGAGTGGGGCCTCCAAGCCTCCGGGACTCCTCTCTGACCACAGCGTTCCCACAGCCTCACCCCATTTCACCCTCCAGCCTTGGGGACTGGTGCCCCTCAGGTCCTGCAGCCCAGGAAGTCGAATCCAGAATAGTGAGTCTCTCCTGGGTGACACAGGGTGTGATGGGGGAAGAGGGCCATAGGCTGCAGTGCCACCTTGTAAGGACACGGTGGTGAGACTGATCCATGAGGATTAGGAAAACCCAGGCCTGTTTTGGGTCTAAAGGCAGCAAAGAAGATGAGGTGAGGTTTTGCAGGAGGAGTTTTACTTTCACCCTCAGAATGCTGGAAACATAGATGGTTGGGGGAAAAGGAGGGACATTTTGTGGGGTAGGGTTCTAACTTTTCCTAACATTGCTCAGAGGAAGGACAGACTAGAAGACAGCATCTGTGGACAGGAAGGTGAAGTCCTGTAAATGATCAGGTAACTGGCAAGAGTGAGCACTGAGGGCGGAGGCCTGAGATAATACAGGCATCTGGAGGGCACCTGGCCTCTGGGCTGGGCAAGGGCACTGAGCAGCCTGAGCCCATAAATCTTGGCGGTGTTTGCCAGGCTCTCAACAGACCATTTTCTTTACACAAATTCCTGCAAATGCAGAATGAGTTGGGTGTACGGGATGGTGAAGATAATTTCAGGTCTTCACACTTTTGTGGCCTCTGAGATAGTTGTGTCTTGGGGCTGTCCAGCTGCTCTTGTATCCCTTGGACCTGGAGACTTTGAACAGATACTAAGCCCAGACTCCTAAGGTCATGACTAGGGCTTCATGTAGTGGACCTTGTATTTAGCAACCAATGTTATGCGTGGTAGCTCCTGCAGGGCATTGGTTACAGATTGTGCAAAGGCTTGTAGTGAAGAGTGAGCTGATTTAGGAACTGGCAGGTACTTAAATTATATATATAAAGTTTTAGATATAGAAAGGAAGGGAGAGGGAGGGGGCAGAGAAACAATGATGAGCAAGAGACAAGGATTGGTTGCAGCCTGCACTACCCCTATTGTGGATCCAGCCCACAACCAAGTCATGTGCATGTGTCTATACCAGTGATGGCAAACCTTTTGAGCTCAGCGTGTCAGCATTTTGATAAACCCTAACTTAACTCTGGTGCCGTGTCACATATAGAAATTTTTTGATATTTGCAACTATAGTAAAACAAAGACATATTTTTGATATTTATTTTTATATATTTAAATGCCATTTAACAAAGAAAAATCAACCAAAAAATGAGTTTGTGTGTCACCTCTAACACACGTGTCATAGGTTCACCATCACTGGTCTATACTCAATCAACTGAGACACATCAGCCAGGACTGTAAATCACTTTAATATCGGAGCCCTGGCTGTTTTAGCTCAGTGGATGGAGCGTTGGCCTGTGGACTGAAGACTCTCAGGTTCGATTCTGGTCAAGGGCACATGCACAGGTTGCAGGCTTGATCCCTAGTAGAGAGCATGCAGGAGGCAGCCAATCAGTTATTCTCTCTCATCATTGATGTTTCTATCTCTCTTTCCCTCTCCCTCTCTGAAATCAATAAAAATATATTTTTAAAAATATATAGGAAATCATGGTCAGGTTGGTAATGGTAGTAGTAGCTCAGAAAGGACAGTGTGACCCTGAGGTCTAGCTTTCCTGCTGGGGCCACCATGGAAGGTGGGTGTCACAACACCGCAGAGAGATAGAAGTTGTCATGTAGAGTGTGGGGGAGAGGTAATCATTTTGCAGTGGCCAAGGCCTTTAAAAGATGAGTGGACCTGATATTATTTAGAAGCGGAAGAGTTATTCCAACAAAGTGAGACTAGGGCTGGTATATATTAACATCTCTAAACACTCACCAGGATTTTGTTGTGACCCTTGGTGTGGCCTGGTTTTGGAGAGTTGCAGACAGTCTTGTGGATTAGCTTAGAGGTTTGAGTGGTCATCTGTGAAACTCACTGGGCATGGTCAGAATGCCATCGGGTATGGGACTTGAGTTGCAGTTAAGTGAGAGATGTTGGCAAGCATTCTCTGGACAACAAATGCTGAATTAACTCAGAGGCCAAGGAGAGCACTACGGGCCCTGGGGCTGAGGGAGTGCAGATGTGAGCCACATGTGGAAAAGAGTGATGTGCACTTGAAGAGGGAAGGTGAATTGATGACCACAGCACCCTGACATTGACATAAGAGTGAATGACAAGAGAGTCCATTTCTGGTGGTGTCTGGATGATCCAATACAGTGACTTTTAGGGTGATTGCCTGTAAAGAGGGGTGTTTTGGTGCTACATTCTAGGTACAGAGCTTCACTGCCATTTAACTAACCACCTGTCTTTTATTGTTGGGGCTGACACACAGGTTGATAAGAATGAGATAGCCTACATCAGTATTACGCAGGCTTCAAAATCTCCACTGGAATGGGTAAGGGAGAAGGGTAAGGGGTAAGAGATTATGGATGTGGTGAACTATAATTTTGAAAAAAGTGATTAGGAAACAATTTGTCCTCACCACAGAAAATTTGCATTATCTTTGAAGTTGTGCTTCTGAGAAGGAAGCTGTGTGAAAGAAGTGTTGTTCAAAGAACTCTGAGCAACAGGTAGTGCAAAGCCATGGCCTCAGTACCTTGGGATTGGGGTCAAGAGGGTGCAGTGTGATGCCATGTATTTGGTGTCTTTGAGAAACAATATGAGGGTATTGCCTGACAAGACCAGTATCAAATCACTCACACTATCTTTATGGCCAGCATCTCTTTAACCTATGGTTTTGACACCCATTCTGTTGATAAAAGTCAGTGTGGTGTACACAGGAGTCCATAGCTCAGGTGTCTTATCTGCCTTTATTATAGTGGGAAGAAAAAATGTCAGTAGGAATATAAGAAGACAATGGCTTTCATGGGATGAAGGCCTGGTATTTTCTCTGATGTGTGGAGTGGACAGAGCAGATGGATGTGGAGGGTGGGGAGTATGACAGACTAAGAATCTTAGGAGTGAAGCTGATCTTGGGCTGTACTGTCCCCATTATGACAGGATATGAACTTTGAGGATGTGGTCATTGTCTTCTCTCAGGAGGAATGGGGGCTCTTTGATGAGGCTCAGAGACTTCTATACTATGATGTGATGCTGGAAGTGTTTGCACTTGTGTCATCTGTAGGTAAGACCTTGATGTTCTCCCAGTGTCCTGAGGTGATGACCTCTCTTCCTTTATTCCTCAGGCAAAGGTTTCTCTCTCCCACAGTGGGAACATGGCCTCTGATCATTTTACCCACTGCCTTGTCAAATGTGCTGTGGCTGACAGGGATGAGCTGGATGTAGAGCCCTGAACAAAGGTCTCCATGAACATCCCTAACACCTGTTACCTCAAAAAGTAAAGGAAACAGAGTGAGGAGTCTTGAAGTGAGCTTAATAGGTCCCAGCTTGCACTTTCTCTTCATGGGAGGCTGACAGTGTCCATATGCATGGCTTCAACTTCTGTACTCTTTCTCTGGGTAATGGTTCTTTGTGGCAACCTGGGTCATGTTATGGTCTTCACTTACATGAACTATGGGCTGTTCTTTTAAGGCTTTCATTCAATTTTTTGGAATATTCTCTTCCCTGAATACTATAGCAAGCTGTGTAGCTCTGGCCCAGTGATGACTGCTCACCTCTTCATCACCTGTTTCTCTGCACTGGTGCCTCTGCAATCATCTGCAACTTTGATGTGCACATGTGTTATGAGGTGCACATATGTGGTAATTAGTCCTCGAAACCAGCTACTCCTTTATTGAATTTTACTTTGAGTAAGACAGAACCAACCTCTTGCTCAGCTTGCCCCCTTCCCCAGTCAACAAGCCCTGCTAAATGCTGTTAGTTGAAGGATTAGCTGGAGCTCCATATTCTAATCCATGTGGTGCTTGCCATTTTTGTGTCATATTTCTGGCAAGGCCTTTCTGTTTTATGATCTTCATTAGCCCAGAAAGTTACAAGAGCCTCTTATTAATCCTTTCTGCATATCTCTTATTTTCAGAGAATTGCATGTACCAACTGTGATACATAACAAACCTTTGCAATGGAAATTCCCCCTGTCACCACATTCAACATTCATTTCCTCACCGTTACTCACTTTTCAGGTTGTTGGCATAACATGGATGATAAGGAGGCCTGTTCTGGTCAAAGTGTATCTATACAAGGAGAGTCACAGGTCAGGGCTTTTAAGACAGCTCCAGCAACCCAGAAAACCCTTCTGTGTAAGCGGTGTTTCTCTGTGTTACAACATATTTTATTACCTGACTGAGTCAGATGTAGCATATTTTAAGCATAAAGCATTCTGTAGTGACGCACGTGTTGGAGATGTCTGTTTCAGTGCAAACCCTCACCAGCAACAGAGGAATGAGTGTGGACAGGGGCCCTGGAAATAAGCTATGGATAGGGCCTCCTTTGTGAACAGGTGCAGCTTCTACTTATCTTCAGTGCCTTCAACCAGCAGGAAGATTGGAGAAGACTTTAAATACAACTCAGAGTTTCCCCAGCACCAGCCCACTTCCAACCCTGAGGAACTACACTGTGGCAGTGGGATTTCCCAGGAATTTCTTGATGGAAAAAGTCTTCATCGGGGGGTGAATATGAAAACGCTGGCAGCAACGACCTGAAATTTGGTAAAATTCAGGGTGTCTGTTATGGAGAACTTACTTATGAGTGTAACAAATGTAAGAAAGTTTTTAGACAAATCTTTAACCTCATTCAACATAAGAGAGTTCACACTGGAGAAAAGCTATATGAGTGTAGAGAATGTGGGATGTCCTTTAGTCAAAGGAGTCACCTCACTGGACAACTCAGAGTTCACACTGGAGAGCAGCCATATGAGTGTACTGAATGTGGGAATTCTTTTAGCCAAACATCTAACCTTATTAAACACCTGAAAGTTCACAGTTGCGACAAGCCATATGAGTGCTATGATTGTGGGAAGTTCTTCAGTGATAAGTCTTACCTTGAAAAACACCACAGAGTTCAGAGTGGAGAAAAGTCATATGAATGTAGAAAATGTGGGATGTCCTTTCAGCAAAGGGCTCAACTCACTGTACATCTGAGAGTTCGCACTGTAGAGAACCCATAGGAGTGTACTGAATGTGGGAAATCTTTTAGCCAAAAATCTAACCTTATTAAACACTTGAAAGTTCACACTGGAGAGATGTGTTAAATGTTCAGGGAATGTTTTTATTTTTCTCACTTAGAATAACAACACTGAAGGCAACTCTTTGGGGCCTATTTTCCTAAATTTAAACCCCATTTTAATGGAACATACACTCTTTTAGATTCCTCATAAGTTTCGGGTACAAGTGAGGCTTGAAGGCGCTATATTGCACTTGCTAACATGCCCAGATCTAACACCCGATTGATGTCACAGTGAGCATGTGTGGCTGAAGAGATTTCACCTCTACCACCTGGCTCACCTGAAGAGTGTGCATCAGTCATAAACCCTGTGTGCTCAGGGGAAATGTATTCTGTGTTCTCACTTGTGCTTGGGATAATTCAGATTACTCTGAGCTCTTGACAGGATCTTCATTCCTTTCTCTCTGACTAGAGAATGCATCTGATCCAAGATTTGTCCAGACTACATATCCTAAGCTAAGGAGTGCTACCACATTCAGGGAAATTGTGGGTCTCACATTATGCTTTTATGAATTTTTTTACTTTATAATTCAACAACCTGAAAATTGCTTACTGTCCTCTGATTCTGGTTAATGATATTTAGTAAAGATGTTTTTTCTTTTGTAGCTTTAATTTTTTAAAGAAATTTCACTCTGGATGATTTGATACGAATGTTGTGATCAATCATCACAGATATGGTGGGGTCCCAAACTTTCTGTTCTTTGGAAAGTGTATAATAATGTCAGAAAAATCACTCTGTCCAATATTGGCTTATATTATATCTTTGACCAAGGCAATGAAAGAAAGTTTGCATAACTTTATGGTTCTAATTTGCAGCCTGGTGCCTCTAATGTTGGTGAGGTCAGTGGTCCCTCAGAAGAGGAGTCCTTTTTTGTGCTTCTATCATTGTTCTAACATTATCCTCTGAGGAATTTTAGGTTCTAATTCACCAACCTACAAACTGCTTGCTGTCCTATGTTCTGGTTTATAATCTTTTAGTAAAGGAGTTTTTTTGCTTTTTTACCTTTAATTTTGTGGGTTATATTCACTGCATGGGATGATTTGAAAGGATATTTGTGATCTGTCACATGCATAGGGGAACAGATATGGTGGGGTCCCAAACATTCTGAGTTTTGGAAGGCACATAATAATGGCAAGAAATCACTCTTTGTCCAATATTGGCATATTTTCTATTGCTAACCAAGTCCTTTAACGAAAATCTGCATGAGTATTTGATTCTAATTTTTTAGCCTGGTGCCTGTATTATTGGTGAGGTCAAAAATCACCCAGAAGAAGAGTCCTTTGTTGTGCTCTGTGAACAATATGAATTATATTCTCTGTTCACAGTATGTCTTAAATACTGCAAAAGAGCCCCGTGCCATGATGTGTGAAATTTCTTAGGCTGGTTTCATTTGTTGTAGCACTGTGAAGTGCAAGTAATACTGGGACAAACACTGTTTTCATAGTGAGTTGAAGAGACGGCAGAATATTGGATGAAAATTGCCTCTTCTGAACATTATCCACAAATGACCCAGTTTTGAAGCTTGTTTGTTCTTTGTGTAGCTGAAGTGATTGGTTGTGAAAAGAATCTCATGGTTTTGGGGATTCCCTTAAATCCCTGGATGGCAGCGGTTCTCAACCTGTGGTTCGCGACCCCTTTGGGGGTCAAACGACCCTTTCATAGGGGTTGCCTAAATACATCCTGCATATCAGATAATTACATTATGATTCATAACAGTAGCAAAATTACAGTTATGAAGTAGCAACAAAAATAATTTTATGGTTGGGAGTCACCGCAACATGAGCAACTGTATTAAAGAGTTGCGGCATTAGGAAGGTTGAGACCACTACTCTATGGTGTGCACCTCAAGGTTATCACAACAAGAACTCAAGGCTAGAGGAAGGATCATCGTATGATTAGTCCCAAATTATGTGTTTTTGACAATTCAGCATTCCTGATCATTCTGATGGCAGTAGTCTTCACTTCTTGACAATATTTGCTGCCACTGAGGCAACAATGATTCTCTCAGGAAATGAGGAGAGAGATGGTGATGTCTGTATAGAGTTTCCATTTAATTTTCTAACAACAGAGGGATATCAGTGCTTTTATTTGGAACCACATTTTAAGGCTTTACTTAGGTATATGTTTAACTGACATGCAACAAAAAGCACTTTTCTAATGTGCACTATTTGGTGAGGTTGAACGTATGGATAAAGTTCAGAAACCATCACATGTAAAATATGCTTCTCTGTTACCCGTATCCATGGTGGGGCAAAAGTATGCTTATGGTTGTGAGTATGCAAAACACAGAATTTATTTTCTTATTTTAAATAACTATTTATATAAAAGGCTAATATGCAAAGTGTCCCCTTGGGAGTTTGAACGGGAGACCAGGAGTTTGATCGCTTGCTATGATGGGCACTGACCTCCAGGGGGCGGCGCAGAATGAAGGAAGGCCCTGGCCAGCAACCAGCAGCTAGGAAAGGAAGGCCCTGATCAGCCCTCATTGCCAGCTAGGCCTAGGGATCCTACCTGGTCAGAAATTTCGTGCACTGGGCCTCTAATTTTATATGTTTTTATTTTTATTTTTATTGATTTTTAGAGAGAAGATGCAGAGGGAGAGACACATCAATCTTCTGCCTCCTGCATGCCCACTACTGTAGACCCAGGCGCACATGTGACCTGATCTGGAATTAAACCAATGACCTTTCAGTGAACGTGATCATGCCCAAAAAATTAAGAAAGAGTAGCCATGGAGACTTTATACTTTTATTATTATTTATTAACTGTTGTATTATTTTCAATACTAACAACTATAAACCTACTTTTGCACACCCTGTATTCACCTCTTGCCCTTTTATAATCTTTCAGATTCTCCAGTTCTCCGTATAGCCATTGATTTACCTCCTCTTACAATAGATAAGTTCATATTTTCCATAATTTTAAAGGCACTATAAGGTGTATAATTTTTTAACAAACACTGGCTTCCTTTATGCTACACAGGTATTTTTAGATTCAACAGTAATGTTTATGTAAATAGTTAACTTTAATTTTTATTGCTAATAATGTTGTATTCTATGGATAACCACTTAATCCATTGATCGGTATATGGTAACAGTTATTTCCACGTTTGGGGTTTTATAAATAAAACTGCTGGGAATATTGCATTCAGTTCTTCCTACAGGTGTATGTTTTATTTATTTAACTGTTGCAGTGTCGGTGAACGTGTTATATTTTAAGATATGCAGATCTGTGATCTAAAATGGTCATTCCCTTTGCCTTCCTACCCACCCACAGTAATGAAAATTCCAGGTTTAACATTACCCTGGCAGCACATATGACGGTTATTTTTTTTAAATAGTAGGCCAGGAAATGAGTATACTATTAACTTGTTTTTGTTTTGATAACATTTCCCTAAGTATTTTTGATGATGAGCATTTCTTCTTGCTTTAATTTACACCGTCTTTAACTCCTTTGCTAAAATGTCTGCTCAGGAACTTTTGCCTATTTTTTAATTTAATTTATTTTCTTACCAATAGGGGGACAGTGTGGCATCTAAGACATGTGTTTGAGTTTCTCTCCTTCCTCAATTACTCAAGTGACTTCTTTGCCCTATGGAACCATTGGTTTTCAATTTTAGAAAGAAAATTGTTTTTCTCAACTTTTATCCTATGGACAATTTTTAGCCACTTATAACCTACACTAATAAGTTTAATCTGCATTGTTAACATTCCCCACCAGTATTATTTAAGTCCAAGCATTTAGTAATACTTTAAGTGAAGTCTAGATTTGTAGTATTTGTCAGTTTCCCTGGTTAAGTACTTTCATCATCACCAGGTTCAAACTGCCAGAACAATGGCATTGGACATGGACATGATAAGATATTACAGTAGTACATCGTTATATTTTATTTTCAACATACTGATAAAGTAGCAGTGAATGAGCTCAAGAAAATCCTATATAATAAAAGGGTAAACTGCAAATCGACCAAACCGCGGAACAACTGGTTGTTATGATGCACACTGACCACCAGGGGACAGAAGCTCAATGCTGCCTCCTGGTGGTCAGTGCACTCTCACAGGGGGAGCGCTACTCAGCCAGAAGCCAGGCTGAAGGCTGACAAGTGCAATGGTGGTAGCGGGAGCCCCTCCTGCCTCCACAGCAACGCTAAGGATGGCCAAATGTGAAAGAGTGCAGGCCAATCTGAAGGACACCCCACCCGGGTGCACAAATGTCCTGCACCTGGCCTCTAGTTTATAATAAAACATCTGAATTATTAGCAAGTGGCACGTGTTGAACATTTTTAAAAGTTTTATATAATTGTAATCAATTAAAAGAATACATTTTAACAACATATATATTAAAAATGTTTTTATTGATTCAGAGAAGGGAGAGAGAGAGAAACATCAAAGAAGAGAGAGAACCATTGATCAGCTGACTCCTGCATGCCCCACACTGTTTATCAAGCCTGCAGTCATGGCTTGTGCCCTGAACAGAATCTAACCATGACTTCTTGGTTAATAGGTTGTACTTATCCACTGAGTAATATTGGCTGGACTAAAACACACTTTTTAACAAGCACTTTTATGTTTCCATATATGCCTGCCTACCTGAAACTAAATCCTCCTCCCCTTTTCAGTGCTTCCTAATTGGTACATGAAATTACTGCTGCAATGACATAATCTACATTTGTAATAGCTTATTTCTTTTATATATATATATATATTTATATATATATATATATATATATATATATTTTATTGATTTTTTGCAGAGAGGAGAGAGAGGGATAGAGAGTTAGAAACATCAAACAGCTGCCTCCTACACATACCCTACTGGGGATGTGCCCGCAACCAAGCTACATGCCCTTCACTGGAATCGAACCTGGGACCCTTCAGTCTGCAGGCCAATGCTCTATCCACTGAGCCAAACTGGTCAGGGCATAATAGCTTATTTCAAATATCTGCCTATATATATAAAGGCCAAGTGACCAGAACTACTGGAATGAACAGAATGACCAGTTGCTGACATGCACTGTGGCCCACCAACTGACCCTATGGGGGCGAGGCCAACCGGCCAACCTCCTGAAGCTCCCCCTCAGCTGTCCTTCGCCCTGATCAGCACTCTGTTCCACACCCACCTGACCGGCCCATCCCCAATCAGGGACAGGGCCAGTGGCCAATCTCCCACATCCCCTCTCCTGGAAGCTTGGCCCCACCTGTGCATGATTTCCTGCACCGGGCCTCTAGTCTACACTAATAAAAGAGAAACATGCAAATTGGTGTCACTCCGCTACCCTTCCCATTGGTTAATCAGGGTGATATGCAAATTAACTGCCAGCCAAATTTGTGGCCAGCAGCCAGGCAGCTTGAAGCTAACAGGAGGCTTGCTTGCTTCTGTGACGGAGGACTTCAACATTCCCCGCCTGCGGCTGCCAGCCTCTGAGCTTGCAGTTTGAAACATTGTTACAAATATAGAAGCTAAACAAAACCCCAGAAACCTGCTTTCAGCCAGCCAGGATCTCAGAGCAGGAGTTGAAACAGTGTTTCGATTATAGAACCCAAACAAACCAGATACCTCCTTTCAGAAGCTGAGGCCTAAGACCTGGAGCCAAGTCTAAGAGCTAAAGCTGTCCCAGAATTTAAAAAAAGAAAAAAAAGGACACATTGGGAGCTTCAGTCACCTGCCAGCCTGAAAACAGCCCTTAGCCCTTCACCCAGACTGGCCAGGCACCCCAGTGGGGACCCCCAACCTTAAGGGTGTGTGACCAGCTGCAAACAGCCATCATCCCCTCATCCAGGCTGGCCAAGCACCCGAGTGGAAACCCCCACCCTGAAGGGTGTGTGACCAGCTGCAAACAGCCATCATCCCCTCACCCAGGCTGGACAGGCACCCAAGCGGGACCCCCCACCCTGATCCAGGACACCCTTCAGGGCAAACCAGCCGGCCCCCACCTGTGCACCAGCCCTCTATCCTATATAGTAAAAGGGTAATATGCCTCCCAGCACCAGGATCAGTGGAACCGCGAAGCCTCCCAGCACTGGGATCAGCATGACGGGGGCAGCGCCCAAACCCCCTGATTGCACTGTGGCTCTGTGTGTGACAGGGGGCGGGGGTCACAACGTCACTATCGACCCTGCTCTGTTTGTGACAGGGGAAGGCGCCCCAACCCCCTGATCAGCCCTGTCTGTGCCTCATAGGGGGAGATCCCCAACCCCCTGATCGCCCTGCGGCTCTGTGTGTGACAGGGTGTGGGGCCCCAACCCCCTGATCGGCCCTGCTCTGTGTGTGACAGGGTGCGGCGCCCCAACCCTCTGATCGGCCCTTCTCTGTGTGTGACAGGGTGCAGCACCTCAACCCTCCCCCACTACCCCCCCCCCGCAGGGGCCCTGCTCTGTGTGTGACGGGGTAGAGCCATAACCTCCCCATCAGCCCTGCTCTGAGTGTGACAGTGGCGGCGCCCCAACCCTCTGATTGGCCCTGCTCTGTGGGTGATAGGAGGTGGTGCCCCAACCGCCCCCCACGGGCCCTGCTCTGTGTGTGACCTGGTAGAGCCATAACCTCCCCATCGACCCTGCCCTGACTGTGACAGGGCGTGGGGCCCCAACCCCCTGATCAGCCCTGCTCTGTGTGTGACAGGGAGTGGTGCCCCAACTCCCCTATGGGCCCTACTCTGTGAGTGACAGGGGGGAGCTCCTCAACCCCCTGATTGGCCCTGCTGTGTGTGTGACAGGGGGAGGATCCCCAACCCCCTGATGGGCCCTGCTCTGTGCGTGACAGGGGGGAGCTCCCCAACCCCCTGATTGGCCTTGCTCTGTGCGTGACAGGGGGTGGCACCAAAACCTCCCCATCTACCCTGCCTTGACTGTGACAGGGGGCAGTGCCCCAAACCGCCAATCAGCCCTACCCTGTGCGTGACTGAGGGTGGCATCGCAACCTCCCGATCCGCCTGAATGGGTCTGCACCTAGGGATTGGGCCTGCCCTCTGCCACCTGAGAGCAGGCCTAAGCCAGCAGGTCGTTATCTCCCGAGAGGTCCCAGACTGCGAGAGGGCAGAGGATGGGCTGAGGGACCCTCCCTCCCCCTGAGTGCACAAATTTTTGTGCACCGGGCCTCTAGTATATATATAAAAGTCTAATATGCAAAATGCCCCCTTGGGAGTTTGACCCTAAGACCAGGAGTTTGATTGCTCACTATGACATGTACTGACCACCAGGGGGAAGCACAGAATAAATAAAGTCCCCGGGAGACAGGCCGAAGACCTGATCAGTGCTGATCATTGGCTGGACCCTACCCATGAATGAATTTCTTGCACCAGACCTCTAGTATTCATATAAACAAAACAGTTATGAAATTTTAAGAATCCTACCCCAGCCTTCTATCATTATCTGCCATCATGGTAGTTCTAATATCTATCTATTCTCAGATACATTAGTGACTTATTTTATTTAAAACCCCTGGTAAATTTGGCCATGGCCAGAGAGCTCAATTGATTAAATGATCATCTCAATAATGCCAAGGTTGCAGGTTCCATTCCCCCCTCAGGTCCCATGCAAGAATCAAATGATGAGTGTATAAAATTAATGAAACAACAAATGGAAGTTTCCCCATTATTCTCTCTCTCTCTCTCTAATCAATATATATGTGTGGGGGGGGGGGGGTTGGGGTTTTTTTGTTTGTTTGTTTGTTTGTTGTTTGTTTGTTTGTTTTTACCAGATGAGTGAACACCATCACAGACCAGGGACGCTGTGGTGAAGCAGCCAGCAGGGTTCTCATGCGGACAGAACACACAGTGAAGGATAGAACAGTAGGGGAGGGCCCCCTGCTGTCAGTGAGGAGGGTGAGGAACGAGCTGAGCTGCACAATCACCCACAGGGAATCATGATACCTGTGCTCCCTGAGACTAAAACCTAAGGGCCTGGAAAAAGCTCTGGGCCTGGACATGCCCCTTGTAGTCTCTGCCCCATTCAGCCAGGAGTTGAGACTGAGGTGTTTTGTATTTGAGTGGTTGAGGAGCCCAGAATTCTCCCAGGTATTCAGGAGCAGCCCCTGATACTTGAGGCCCTGAAATCAGTTCACCCACCTTCAACAAGCCCACACACACCCAAGGGCCCCACAGGCATTGTTTGAATCTCTGTACTTTTACATTTCTGTGTAATTTTCCAGCCAGTCCTGGAGATACCATGGATTTTCCGGATAACGGTGCTATGTTTTTTTCAATGGCAAGAACATTCTGCAATATAAGCATTTCCAGAAGTTGAGAATTGGTCTCAACATAACACATTGTGTGGAAGGGTGTAATGCAGGTGGTGTCCCCATCCTTAAGTTTGGCCAGTGCAGAGAAGACTCTCACTGCTGAAGTAAGGTGATAGACCCTGGACTCTGAGGGACAATATACTATCGGATGTGAGGTTGACAGGGCAGAGAAGTTGTTTATTGGGACAGGATTGATGATAGGATTTCCTGCCATCATATGGAGGAATGTCCATTGTGTGTATCCTGTGGCACTGTCTGGGTGGTCCCAATTGTTTGTTCTGTGTGTGTGTGTGTGTGTGTGTGTGTGTGTGTGTGTGTTCCCCTTCAAGGTATTGCCCATGTCTACTGTGTCGGCCTGTGTGAGCCTGTAGCCTGGACATAAGCCTGGCACCTGAGTGCCCAACAGAGGCTGGGGGTGTTCTGTACCTGTGTGTTTCTGTGCTTGTGTTATCTGTAGGTTTCTCTCTGAGTCGGTCCAGCCAATTGGAAAGTGAATAGGAAATCTCCAGAGCAGCGATGTAGAGAACAATATATTCTTCTCCTCCACCCCCAGGTGAGCCCCTTCTTCACCTTCTCTTACAGGCATCTGGTGTCACTTGGGAGGTCCCATCTCAGGCTCCATGGATGGATTAAGCACAGGGTCAGTTCATAGAACCCCAGGATGTAGCAAGGTGAGGAATTTGGGAAGACTCTGATGACTGACAGGGAATATAGAGTGTGGAATGGAAATGTTTGTGAAGGATTATGTGCATTGGTGGAGGATCTAGATGATCCAGGATCCTTGTGAAGGAATGTGAGGATGGATGTATGTGGGGGAATGGAGGGAAGCACGGGACTTGGTTGGAAATCTGTAAAGAGGATTCTCCAAAAGGCCGGGGGCCTCTTAAGGGGACTTGTTGAAGGTGGCAGCCCCTGCCTTGACTTTTCCAAATAAGTCTGAACCCCTGGGTATTTTGCTGGAATCTTTCTGTTTAGTCCTTTAGACCCGACCTTGTAGAAGCATGTGTTTTCTCAATGATACGTTCCCTGCTGATTGTATCTAGAGGTTAATTTTAGTTCAAACTGTTGTTACAATAAAAGCCTACGGAGGCAGATGAACAGGGCTTCTTGGTGCCTATAGCCAAGCAGTTCTTTAGCCTCGCTTTCACAGAAACGAGTGTCTGAGTAATTTATTTATCTGTCGCTTAGGGTCTGCTGGTCAGCCCTGGCAAGTGGTGCTCCATGTGAGGACCAAGGAACACAACAAAACACAACAGAACCCTCAAAAACGAAAGTAACTGTGCAGTAAGTCATTGGAGCCCACTTGGGATTTCTAAGTTCGAGGGAATTCTTTCTCAGCTAAGGTTTCATAATGGGACAAAAGCTGTCCACAGAACAGCAGCAATATATCACAATGTTGAAACAGTTATTAAAAGCATGTGGTCCCTCTGTTACAGAAGAACAACTAACAGGCTTATTAAAAACTAGAGGCCCAGTGCATGAAATTCGTTCTGGGGGGAGGGTGTCCCTCAGCCCAGCATGAACCCTCTTGCAATCTGGGACCGCTGCCTTTTAACTGCTTGCCTGCCTGCATGCATGCCTGATCTCTCCTAACCACTCTGCCTGCCTGCCTCATCACCCCTAACCACTCACCTGCCTGTCTCATCACTCCTAACCACTATGCCTGGCTGCCTGATTGCCCCTAACCACTCTGTTTGCCTGGCTCATCACCCCTAACTCCTTGCCTGCCTGCCTGATCGCCCCTACCTGCCTCTGCCTCAGTCCCCACTGCTGCAGCTTCATCAGGAAAGATGTCTGGAATGACGTCCGGAAGGTTGTTTGGTTGTCCGGTCTAATTAGCATATTACCTTTTTATTATTATAGATTGTTATAATTTATAATCCTTGGTTCCCCGATGCTGGAACACTAGACCTTAATCTCTGGGAACAAGTGGGCGGGAATTTAAAGAGAAATCAAGCCCATAGAAAATGAGTGCCCTTATCATCATTAACTATGTGGGCTCTTTATTTGAGCTGCACTGTGCCCATTTCATATTGAAGATCAAAAGCCTACAGAGCTACAGGAGAATTTACTACTCCCCCACTTCCCTGAAGCAGAACCTGTAGAGCTTGTAATACTAAAGCCCTACCGCTGGAGGAAATATTTCCCGATCCTCCACCTCTGGTGTGGGAATGCTCATCAACTAGATCCATGGTTGGCAAACTGCGGCTCGCAAGCCACATGTGGCTCTTTGGCCCCTTGAGTGTGGCTCTTCCTAAACCTTAGGAGTACCCTAATTAAGTTAATAACAATGTACCTACCTATATAGTTTAAGTTTTAAAAATTTGGCTCTCAAAAGAAATTTCAATCGTTGTTCTGTTGATATTTAGCTCTGTTGACTAATGAGTTTGCCGACCACTGAACTAGATCCTTAGTTATGGGGTCCTGTGTCAGGCAAGCCATGTTAGAAGGAGAGCTTTTGGCTTGCCCAACTATGCAAAATCAACAAGGTAATAGAGTTTATGAGCTGCTCTCTTTTAACACCTTAAAAGAAATAGGAAAAAGTGTTAGAGAAAATGAGGACAACAGTCCATTTACAAAAGGACTCCTTAATGCTGTTTCTGAAAATTATCACAGGACACCTTGGGACTGGCAGATTTGGGCCAAAACAACTCTGGATGTCAGTCAATATCTATTATGGAGAGCACAATATGATGAGGTCTGGGAGCAGCAGGCTAACCAAAATAACTTAGCAGGTGCTGGTCACATTATGGCCCCAATGCTCCAGGGATGGGGACCATATGTTAATGTACAACAGCAAGTAGACCTGCACCCTCAAGTGTTCGCCCAAACCTCTCTCTGTGCACAACGGGCTTGGGAGCACATTCCAGAAGGCGGATCCCAGCAAGGCTCTTTTGTTAATGTACACCAGGGATCCCAGGGATCTTATGTTGATTTTGTAAATCGCCTTAATCCATTTGCCAGCAGAGCAGTCATAGCCAGGTTGCGGATATTCTCTTGCTACAACTTGCATATGAGAATGCCAACGTTGATTGTCAAAAGGCTATACAGCCCATCAGGGGAAAGGCCACCACGGGTGGGGGAATGTATCAGAGCTTGTGGCTAGTAGGAACAGAAACCCACCTGTCAGATGCTGGCCATAGCCCTTCAAGCTGTGAATAGGGCAAGAAAGATTCCAAATGTTACCAATGTAGAAAAAAAGTGGGGGCATTTTAAAAAGGATTGGAGGACTAAAATGCCAGCCTCCTGGGCTGAGATATCTTGGCCCCATCTTTCTGTGCCTGCTGCCATAAGGGGCAACATTGGGCCAATCAATGTAAATCTAAATTTGACAAATATGGCAATTCATTACCACCACTGCAGGGAAGCTCCCAGCGGGGCCAGTCCCGGGCCTCACAAAAAAAAACAGGACACAACTGACCGGCCTTTGTGAGGCAGACAGAAAATCCACTGTCTGCTCCCTCTGAGCAGCTACTGCTGTGAGCCCAGGGTTGGACTTACCAAAACAGAACTAATTCTCAAGGAAGGTGATGAACCTAAAAGGGTCCCTATGAGAATTTGGGGTCCACAGTAGGCATCATTTTGGGATTTTATAACCTTAACTTAAAAGGGGTCACAGTAGTACCTAGTGATTGATAGTGATTACCAGGGATAAATCCAGTTGCATATTTTCCCTGTGCAAATGAAGATCGCACAGCTGTGGTTACTACCATGCTGGGTCCCAAATGCTTTAGGAAAGGAGAGAAACCAAGAAGAGTTTGGCAGTACTGAAGAGCAAGGGGTTTATTGGAATCGCCTAGTAACCAGGGAAAGGCCCATCCTCACTATAGAAATCCAAGGGAAAAAGTTCACCAGATTGATGGATACTGGGGCAGACGGATCTATCCTTAGGCATCTTGATTTGCCCTCCTCATGCCCCACAGTAAAACAAGATCAAAGGATAGTGGCAATAGGGGAAGTTTTCCAGACATTACAAAGTTCTCAGCCTGTTATGCTGTAAAGGGCCAGTTGGGCAAATTGGCTACATATAACCCCTAATCTTACAAATTCCAGTGAATTTGTGGAGACGAGATCTCCTTTTGAAGTAGGGGCTAACATTACAGACACCTTTTTAGAAATGACCACCGTTGTTATATCTCCCCTACCCTTTACTTGGTTAAGCTAAACCCCTATTTGGGTAGAACAGTGGCCTTTAAAGGGAGAAAATTACAACAGGCACATCTACTCATGAAAGAACAGTTAGAATTTAGGCACAAAGAACCTTCTAATAGCCCCTTGAATTCTCCTATTTTTGTAATTCCCCAAAATTATAAAAAGTGGAGGCTTTTACATGATTTAAGAGCCATTAATTCTAATATTCAACCCATGAGGGCTCTCCAGCCTGGACATCCCTCCTCAGCCATGAACCCACAAGAATGGCCCATTATTATAATAGATTTAAAAGATTGTTCCTATACCATTCCTTTGGCTACCGAGATTGGGAGAAAATTGCATTCACTCTCCCCTCAATTAACAATGAGGAACCTGCTCAGAGATACCACCGGAAAGTCCTCCCACAGGGAATGCCAAATAGCCCAACTATGTGTCAGTATCATGTATATCAGGCGCTTACGCCAACTGGGCAACAGTTCCCTTCTGGAAAAATTATCCGTTGTGTGGAGGACATTGTACTTGCAGCCCCTGATAGGAACCTGTTATATTGTTTGTACTCTTCAGTACAAAAGGAAACGGCCTTAAGAGGCCTTTTAATAGCCCCTGAAAAGGTACAGATGTGACAAAACCATGGAAATATCTGGGGTATATCTTAACTGAAAGAACCATCAGACCCCAAAATGTTATCTTTGATAATAGGGAAATAAAAACTCTAAATGATTTTCAAAAATTTCTGGGGGATATAAATTGGATAAGACTGGTTTTAAGCATTCCCACAGCAAATTTACAAAACCTGTTTAGCATATTAAAAGGGAATCCAGCTTTGAATTCCCCAAGACAGCTCTCTGCTGAAGGAATAGGAGAACTCTGCCTGGTTGAGAATGCTCTCAATACACGATATTTAAATAGTATTTCTCCCCAGCATTCTCTTCAATTATTTTCTATTTCCCACGAGACATTCCCCTACAGGAGTTATAGGGAACTAATTCCTGAAATGAGGTTCACTGAATGGTCGTTTTGCTCCCATTCTCCCTCCAAAATATTATCGCCTTATCTAGCTTTAATTTGCTCTTTAATCCTAGATGGGAGGCAGCAATGTGCTAAACTCACAGGACATGATCCTTAAGTCATTCGCCTCCCACTAAACAAGACTCAATTTGAGAAAGCAGTTTCCACTTCCATAGATTTACAAGTTGTCCTAGCTGACTTCTTAGGGCAGGTAGAGCATTCTCTCTGTGCTAAGACATTTTTTTGTCACACACTAAGTTGCTTTATTACACGAAGAATGTACATGCCCTAGCTGGCTTGGCTCAGTGGATAGAGCATCACCCTGCGGACTGATGGGTCCCAGGTTCGATTCTGGCCAAAGGCACATGCCTGGGTTGCAGGCTAGATCCCCAGTACGGGGTGTGTAGGAGGCAGCCGATCCATGATCCTCTCTTATCGTGGCTGTTTCAATCTCTCCCTCTCCCTTCCTCTCTGAAATCAATAAAAAATATATATTTTAAAGAACACATCAAGCCCTAGCCGGTTTGTCTCAGCGGATAGAGCATCAGCCTGTGGACTGAAGGGTCTCAGATTCCATTCTGGCCAAGAGGACATGCTCGGGTTGCAGGCTCAATCCCCAGTAGGGGGCGTGCAAGAGGCAGCCGATCCATGTTCCTCTCTCATTATGGATATTTCAGTCTCTCTACCTCTCCCTTCCTCTCTAAAATCAATAAAGAAATACATTTAAAAAAAACATCAGGAATCAGTGTAGAGCAGTGTTTGACAACACTTGGGAATCACTGCTAAAGAGCAATACACTGTAGAACAGTATTTGACACCACTTGGGATTCACTTCTAAAAGGCTGGAAACTATATGAAAGTGTTTGAAAGCACTTTGAAATCACTGATCAACATCAGAAACTGTGGAGAACAGCATGTGGCAAAACTTGGGAATCACTGCTAAAGTGCAGTCAGTACACTGACAAAGGGTAGGAAACGGTGCAAAAGTGTTTGAAAACACTTGGAAGTCACTGGTAGCGTTCTAAGATGCCAGAGAGGAAAATGTCACCGAGGCCAAAATCTTACCTCCACCTTCTTAGGGTTTGTGGAGGAGGCGGCCCTGAAAAAATCACCTGACACACGGGGGGGGGGGGGGGGGGGGGGGGTGCGGGGAGACATGAGGGCAACGTTTTCTTTCCCTCAAGTGTCTGATGTGACAAGGGGAGCGCTCCTAAGGAAACCGTGGAAGAGCCACATCCACGCTTTTTCAGACTGGGTTGAAAGGAGAGGGGCGATTGTGGGCAAGCCACTAAGTAGGCCAGGAGGCGAAAGGAGAGATGAGGGAGGCCCATTCCTACAGATTCCTCTGCCTCTCAGCTGGCTTCCTGCCTAAAGTGCAAAAACGAGTCCCCGTGTGCGCTCGTCGTCTCTCCACCCACCCCCACCCCCTCAATCTTTATGTCTAGTTGGAGTATTTTTTGCCATATGGCCACTTTGGAATATTGTCTCTGGCTCGCCTGAGCGGCCGCGGTGGCGGCACAGTCACTTCAGGAAGGAAAGGAGAAGATCGGGTTGGTTCCAGGCACCGAATTGTGCCAGAGGCGGGCGGGGGGGGGGGTGGGGGGCGGACAGGAGTCATTCGCTGAGCGCCCCCAACGTATTTCTAAGACAGTGAGCGACTCTGGTAAGGGCATGCGGTAGGAGGAGAGCAGCTGGAGTTCTGTTTGTTGGCTGGGGGCTTGCAGGGGATGGGGAGGGCCTGGGGTCCGTTTGCTCCTTTGTTGATATCATTTCCTTTCTTACTTTCTTTCTTTCTTTCTCTTTTTTAAAACAAAGGTGAAGAACTCTTCGGGTGGAGGTATTTCTGCAAGAAAGTCTGGCAGGACAGGACATAGGGGCATGCGGGCAGGGCCAGTCCATTGACCAGAAAACGCAAAAGATCTGTAGTGGCTCTGACTAGTGCCCTTCCTTTAAGAAACAGGAAGACAGGGGAGTTTCTCTTAGGGTCCCTCCCTCTCCCCTTCCCCTCCACCCCCCCCCCCACCACCACACACACACTCACACTCACACTCACACACAGTGGCACCCGAGTAGCAAGAGGTTTCCAGAATGAACTGAATTCCAGGGCCTAGCCAGGCAGCCATCCCGCAGCAAGGAAAAGACCATATAAAAATGGCCGCCAGGTGGCGTTCGAACACCAGCGAGAACTTCAGTGGGGCGACTCCAGGGCCGTGGGCCAGGCCAGCGGGGCCCAGGAGGAAGCCCCGCTGCCCGCTGTGTGTGTGTTTGGGGGGAAGAGGGGGGCAGGGGGAAAGGGTGGCCAATCTCCTCCCTGCGCCCACCTCTCCAGTGGGACCGTGTTGGCCCGGGCCCCTGGCGGGAGGCAGGGCGGGGGGCGGGGCTCCACCACCTGGGGTTTGCCCAGGAAGGCCCCATGCATGCGCGTGCGCACACTCACAGCCTGGCAGCGGAAGGGGGACTGGAAAAGTTTTTTGTGGGGTGGGGCCTGACAGAGGACCAAGAGGACATAACCAGAACACTTTTTGCGGCCTGGGACCTTTAAAACCTCAATGGGTGGGGGGGTGGGGGGGTGAGGGGCGGGGTGTCACGACTCTGAAGACCTAAACACAGCGAGTACTCACGAGGCAACAACGGAGGAATCATTTTCTCTGTTTCCTTTCAGTTATTATTTTTTTCGGAATTGAATTTATTGGGGGACACATCGGTGAATAAAATGAAATGAAATGCAATAAGATAAAATGAAAGGCCTGGCCTTGCAAACTCAGACACTTCAAGTGACACCCAGGATGTTCTGAATTAAAAAAAAAAAACTTTTTAAAGTAGAAAGCAGTGTATAGTGAGTGGGCAGTCACGCCCTAGGCCCGGTATCTCCCCTGAGAGAGATCACCTTTGAACTTCCTGGCATCTGAGCCTATTGTCTTTCTAAGCCTCTAGGTCCTAGAGTCTAGGATCACATGTCTTTGGAGTAGTGAATGTCCCGGAAACTAGTCACTATCCTTTTTCCCAGTGCCCTCAGGGCACAGCCCAGGGTCCCAGGGTAAAGACCACAAATTCCCTCATTGCTACTGTTGTATATTTTTTTGGACGAATGAATAAACAAGTGGAAAAACAATTCTCTCTCTCTCTCTCTCTCTCTCTCTCTCTCTCCCCTCTCCCTGCCACCTCCCTCTCCCTTTCACTCTCTGTTTAAATGACAAAACAAAAAAACAGCCCTAGCCAGTTTGGCTCAGTGGATAGAGCATCAGCCTGTGGACTGTGAAGCGTCCTGGATTCGATTCCAGTTAAGAGCACATGCCTGGGTTGCGGGCTAGATCCCCAGTGTGGGGTGTGCAGGAGGAAGCTTTCTGGTGATTCTCTCTCTCTCATCGTGGATGTTCTAGCACTCTCTCCCTCTCCCTTCGTCTCTGAAATCAATAAAGAAATATTTTTTTAGAAAAACACACAACCACAAATGTATTATTCCACCTTTATGGAGTAAAAAGTGTGCTTGGACGATGTTTTGTATTTCCTGTTATTAAAACAGTGAACTTAAAAAGGGGGGCGGAGAGGGGAGGAGGATAAAAGGGAAGGGTTGACCTTAGCCGTTTCAAAATGGTGGTTGCCAAGTCACTGGAGCTAAAATGGCGGCTGCCTAAACTCCCTTTTAAAAATATATATATTTTTTTATTGATTTCAGAGAGGAAGGGAGAGGGAGAGAGAGCTAGAAACCTCCACGATGAGAGAGAATAATGGCTCGGCTGTCTCTTGCATGCCCCCTTCTGGGGATCGAGCCCACAACCCGGACCCTTCGGTCTGCCGCCAGGAAGCAGATTCTCAACATATTGGGATAACACTCCGTAGAATGGAGGGTGTGTGTGTGTGTGTGTGCGCGCGCGTGTGTGTTTTAACCTTGTTGTATACATGACAAGCAAAAGAGGAGATGTAAGTGGGTTACATGAACTCCGTTGATGATAGATGAGGGAGGCGAGAGAAAGTAAACTGGGGTGGGGAGGGGAGGGAAACCTCAGGGGTTGGATAAAAATTAAAGTAAAATGACAGACACATACTTCTTCATACTTCTCTTACTTAGGTTGGCGTAGGATAGTTAATGGCCAGCAATGTACTCAATAACAATGAGGGGATTTAAAAAGGAAAATTACACCCTAGCTGGTTTGGCTCAGCGGAGATAGAGTGTCGGCCTGCATACTAAAGGGTCCCAGGTTCAATTCGGGCCAAGGGCACCTGCCCGGGTTGCGGGCTGGATCCCCAGAGCCCCCACACCCTTCAGTAGGGGGTGTGCAGGAGGCAGTTGATCCATGATTCTCTGTCATCATTGATCTCTCTCTCTCTCTCTCTCTCAGCCTGTGGACCACAAAGACTCTGGGTTCAATTCTGGTCAAGGGCACATGCCTGGGTTGTGGGCTAGATCCCCAGTGTGGGGTGTGCAGGAGGCAGTTGACCAGTGATCCTCTCTCATCGTGGATGTACTATCGCTCTCTCCCTCTCCCTTCCTCTCCAAAATCAATAATGATATATTTTAAAACACACACACACACACACACACACCAACTGACAGAAAGATATTAGCTTGGGGGCATGTGCACCCAACTTGTGACTTCACAGCCCAGGGGGCGGCTGATTGGTCGAGCGGCTGATTTGCCTCCTCCCACCACACTCTGGCGCTATAAAAGAAAGCAGGGTCCTGGGTGCGGAGCTTCTCAGCCCTAGGCTTGTTGTCTTGGTCACCGTCGCCGACCTCCTTCTCCAAGGGAGCTTTCAGGGGAGACGTCTCGCCAAGGCGCGGTCCCGGGACATAGAAGCCGCTGAAGCACCTGGCTAGAACATGGGTAGGCTGCTGATCAACTGACCGCCGTCTGTGTGTCATTTCTTCTTCGCCGACTCTGGCCTTCTCGTGGGGCCGGGTCACCCCAAACCACGGAGAGAGCCCCTGGGAGGTGCGGCCACACTACGGACCCCGGACCCCGCTGGGCCACTCAGACTTGTAACGTGTGGCCTCACCGCCGCGGACTGCACCACCTGCTGGCCCTGAGCTTGAGCGAGGGGGACCTGGCCCGGGTGACGCGGTGCCCGTTGGCGGAGCCCCGGGCCGCCCTCCTGCACATGAAGTGATTCCGTGGTCGGGGACTGGATTGCGGTTCTCACACCCCTGCTGTGGGGAGGGGGTGTTCAACCCAAGGCCTTCGGTCCTTTGGTGACTCGCGAGTGTTCTGTGTATGCCCATATTCTGCTCTTCAGTTCATAAGTATACGTATATTGAGCGTGTCCAGGTCTCCTCGCCCAACCCGAGGAGTCCTTTGGCACCATGTCCTGTGTGCTCGGAAACTCATCTTTGCTTGGACAGTCACCACCTGCTGGGTATAGCGTCCCACCCCCTGGGTTCCCTGCAGTGCCAGCCAATTTATCCACACCTTGGGGATCATCAGGAGGGCAGACTGTCACTTCCATAATGAATACCATCCCAACAACACAAGCACCACTTCTGTCCAGGGAAGAATTCTACAGAGAGCAGCAATGGCTACAAGAAGAGTCTCGGTATCCCTACAGTGGTTCCGCATACTCCAGAATTCCTTCTGCCAACTTATCGACACCTTGGGGATCATCAGGAGTGCAGACTGCTCACTCAAATACCATCCCAACAGCACAAGCACCACTTCCGTCCAGGGAAGAATTCTATAGAGAGCAGCGATGGCTACAAGAAGAGTCTTAGTCTGGCAAGGGTAAGCAGGAAGGTCTACTGAGGCCAAAAAGTGTGAAGTACAAGTCCACAGCGCCACCCCGTAGCCTCCATTCATGTGAAGTACCCGAATTCATAAGTTTCCAAAGTTGATCCACCAGGGCTTCATTGCATAAGGGAGACTCCATGTTCTTAGTAAATGGTGGGTTCTTAGTCAGCATGTGTAAAATCCTATGGCTTACATAGGGTAGAGGGTCATTCTGAACCATATTAAGGAGGCACTGCAGTTCTTCATAACTCCTGTCCACTTTAGTATAATCAACAACTGCTTCCAGAGCTGCTATCCTAATGACCACAAAGTGGCCATATTCTGCATAGGATTTAAAAAGAGTTGGATCGCTCGGAACATGACCATTCTTCTGAAGCACTCGTTTGGCTCTCAAACAACTCACAGTGATCTTGTGTCTATAACTTGGAAGAAGTTTTTCCATATTCAAAAACCTGGGAGCTGAAACCTAAATGAGGCAGTACTCATGGATCCGATCGTCTCATCTTTTCTCTTTCTCTCTCTCTCTCTCTCTCTCTCTCTCTCTCTCTCTCTCTCTTCTCTCGTTGAAATTATTAGGGAGGCACCGGTTCATAAACCATACAGGTTTTAAAATAAAATAAAAAATGAATAAATCAGATATGAATAAATAGGAATCTTTGTATGGAACTAAACAAAAAAACAACAACAAAAACATTCAGGTTATTCAAGTGGACAACTCAAGAAAATATCATCTGAATACATACATACATACATACATACATACATACATACCACATCCAGTTTTCAAGTGGGAAGCGTCATCAGAATGCTAGGGCAAAAATATCTATTTTTTAAAAGGCTACCGAAGAATGAATATACAACTGGAACAACAACTCTCTCTTTCTCTCTCTCTCTCTCTGTCTCCATCTCTGTCTCTACCTCTCCCTCCTTCCCTTCCACACCCTCTTTAATAAACAAAATAAACAAACAAACAAAACTAGCCCTAGCCAGTTTGGCTCCGTGGATAGTGCATCAGCATGCAGACTGAAGGATCCCAGGTTTGATTCCGGTCAAGGGCACATGCCTGGTTTGTGGGCTTGATCCCCAGTACGGGGTGATGGGGTGTGCAAGAGGCAGCTGATCAATCCAAGATTCTCTCTCATCACTGATGTCTCTCTCCCTCTCTCTCTCTCTCTCTCTCCCACTCCCTCCCTGCCTCCCTCCGCCTCCCTTCCTCTCTGAAATCAATGAAAATATATTTGTTAAAAGATCAGGAATCAGTGTAGAACGGTGTGTGAAAACACTTGGCATTCACTTCTAAATGGCAAGAAACAGAGTAATAGTGTTTGAAAACACTTGGGAATCACTGCTATATAAAGCAGCACACTGTAGAACAGTATTTGACACCACTTGGAATTCACGTCTAAATGGCTGGAAACTATCGAAAATTGGTTTAAGTGCATCAAAATCACTGATCTAGATCAGGAAACAGTGTAGGACAGCGTTGGGCAACACTTGGGAATCACTTCTAAAGTGCAGGACACTGTACAACAGTTTTGGAAACCACTTGAAATTCACTTCCAAATGGCAGGAAATGGTGCAAAAGTGTTTGGAAACACTTGGAAGTCACTGGTAGCGTTAAGATGCCAGAGAGGAAAATGTCACCGAAGCCAAAATCTTACCTCCACCTTCTTAGGGTTTGTGGAGGAGGCAGCCCTGAAAAATTCACCTGACACACAGGGGAGAGAGAGAGAGAGAGAGAGAGAGAGAGAGAGAGAGAGAGAGAGAGAGATGAGGGCACTATTTTCTTTTTTGTTTTCATAAGTGTCTGCTGTGACACAGGGAGAGCTCCTAAGGAGACCGTGGAAGAGCCGGAGAGGTGGCAAAACATCCATGCTTTCTCATACTGGGTGGAAAGGAGAGGGGCGATTGTGGGCAAGCCAATAAGTAGGTGGGGAGGAGAAAGGAGAGATGAGGGAGGCCCGTTCCTACAGATTCCTCTGCCTCTCAGCTGGCTTCCTGCCTGAAGTGCAAAAACGAGTCCGCGTGTGCGCTCATCGTCTCTCCCCCCACCCCCAACCCCTCGATCTTTATGTCCAGTTGGAGTCTTTTTTGCCATCTGGCAGCATAGTCACTTAAGGAAGGAAAGGAGAAGATCGGGTTAGTTCCAGGCACCGAATTGTGCCAGAGGCGGGGGGGGGGGGGGGGGGGGCGGGGGGACAGGAGTCAGTCGCTGAGCGGGCCCCAACGTATTTCTAAGACAGTGAGCGACTCTGGTAAGGGCATGCGGTAGGAGGAGAGCAGCTGGAGTTCTGTTTGTTGGCTGGGGGCTTGCAGGGGATGGGGAGGGCCTGGGGTCTGTTTGCTCCTTTGTTGATGTCATTTTCTTTCTTACTTTCTTTTTTTAAACAAAGGTGAAGAACTCTTCGGGTGTAGGTATTTCTGCAAGAAAGCGTGGCAGGACAGGACATGGGGGTATGCGGGCCAGGCCAGTCCAGGATAAAAGGGAGGGGTTGACCTTAGCCGTTTCAAAATGGTGGTTGCCAAGTCACTGGAGCTAAAATGGCGACTGCCTAAACTCCTTTTTTATTGATTTCAGAGAGGAAGGGAGAGGGAGAGAGAGCTAGAAACATCCACGATGAGAGAGAATCATGGATCGGTTGTCTCTTGCATGCCCCCTACTGGGGATCGAGCCCACAACCCGGACCCCTCTGTCCTCCGCCAGGAAGCAGATTCTCAACATATTGGGGCTACTTTACCCATTCTTAACCCTACCCAACCAAGTCTCCCTCTCCCTGGGAGTCAAGCTTGTGTGCCCACAGTGGTAGGTAGGGGTGCCCCACCGACCGACCGACCGACCGACTGACAGCTGTTTTAAAATCAGAACCTGTCCCCTTTCAATGAGGGCTTAGGACAGGGGCAACTATATTTTCCTGCTCAAATCGTCCCCAATTCACCTGGTAGGTTTGTCTTTGTCTGTCTGTCTGTCTGCGTGTTTGTCTTTAAGCCAGTGATGCCAACATTGGTTGTTGGTTTTTGTGGGGTGGGTATTTTTGTTTTCTTTTTGTTTTTGGAGGGTCATGTGTATGTAGACTTCACAGAGCCAGAGACTGAACCAAAAGGGGAGAATGATGATTTTTATTTTTCTAAATGTATTTTATTTTTTTTACAGAGAGGAAGGGAGAGGGATAGAAAGTTAGAAACATTGATGAGAGAGAAACATTGATCAGCTGCCTCCTGCACACCTCCTACTGGGGATATGCCCACAGCCAAGGTACATGCCCTTGACCAGAATCCAACCTGAGACCTTTTAGCCAGCAGGCAGATGCTCTATCCACTGAGCCAAACCAGTTAGGGATCCATAAGCTAGAATATGCGGAACACTTCTGTTTCATGGTCAAGACAAGATCAGAGGCCATGGATACTGACAACAGATCTGTCTGTCTTTTTCCGTGGTTACATCTACTGCCAAGTCTCAATTTATAAGCAAAACCTAGACAACCTTCACGAATGTGTTTTGTGGTTTATCTAGGAAGAATACAGAAAACATAGCTGTTATTTTCGGTGAAGAAAGTCAATTTCGTACAGTGTATTTCAACATAAATGAAATGTGAATTTGTTTAAAAGATAAACAAAGCAGCTAAATTAAAACCGGGGTTGGGGTGGAGGTGGAGAGGATAAGAGGGAGGGGTTGACCTATGCCATTTCGAAATGGTGGCTGCCAAGTCCCTGGAGCCAAAATGGAGGCTACCTAAGCTCCCTTTTTGACAGAAAGGATGACTCTTTAATTCCCACACAACTGTGGACAAAAGGGGCCACATGCTAACCCCATGAGCTCAGGGGAATGCCTGCCTGGCAGTCTTGCAAACTGAAAGGCCTGAAGCGACCGCAGGGATGGTCTGAAGGGAGGCTGTCACTAAGAGCACTTGTGGTGGGTAGTCGCGTCCTTGGCCTGAGTCTTCCCTGACCAGGTCAGCGTTTACCTTAACTGAACCTATGGTCCTTTTGCATGTAAGACAACACACCTCTGAAATGTCAGAGGAGCTTGTAACATTAGCCCCCCTACTCTCCTCCCCTACCCCCACTTCCGCCCCCCCCCCCCCACACACACACAAGCAAATGCCCCTGGACGCCCTGCAGGAAAGAGACCATAAATTCTTTCATTTTTATTGTTATCACCTGTATTGTTGCCTGTTAACTATCTATCCTGCACCCACCTACAGAAAAGAAGTAGGTGTGGCCCTGGCCAGTTTGGCTCAGTGGGAAGAGCCAATGTCAGCCTACAGCGGACCTTAAGGTCCCGGGTTCGATTCGGGGCCAGGGAGTATGCCCGCCCTGGACACGGGCTCGAGCCCCACTATGGGGCATGCAGGAGGCCGCTGATCCCCAACTCTCCCTCATCAATGATGTTTCTCTCTCCCTCCCTCTCTGCAATCAATAAAAAAATATTTTTTTAAAAAAAGAAGTATGCATCTATCATTTTGCTTTATATCCAATCACAGAGGTGTACCCCGACTCCCCACCCCACTGCCCCTTTCCTCCCTCCTTCCCTCCCTCCCTCCATCATCTATTACCAGTGGATTTCCTGTAACCCACGTATGTCTCCTCCTTGGATTGGATTGTCACGTATAAAACAAAGTAATGCCCCAGCTGGTTTTGGTCAGTGGGTAGAGCATCAGCCTGGAGACCGAAGGGTCCGGGGTTCGATTTTAGTCAAGGGTGCAGGCCCGGTTGTGGGCTCGATCCCCAGTAGTGGGTGTTTCTATCGCTCTCTCCCTCTCCCTTTCTCTCAGAAATCAATAAAAATGCATTAAATAATAATTTAGAGAAAGAATGAATAAAACACAGTGAAAAACAGCCATTCTCCGGAGCATTGTCCCAACCCCTTGCGGTTCTGCTTCCTGGCAAGTGTGGACAGTTTGGCTCAAATAAACTCATGAAAGATCTCTATGGGTTTGCATGTTTTTCCGTGAACACGACGTATACACCTGCTGGTTTCTGAGGGCGAGGCAACAGAATCTGTCCATGAGGTTTGCTGTGAAATGGTAGAGGCGTCTGTTTCTGCTGTCAGAAGCCAGGTCACCCTTAGAAAGAGTGTAGAAAACAACAGCAACAAAAGACAGAAATTGGATTTACAAAGAGAAAACACACAGAAGCGAACCTCGGGATGATCCGAGGACTGTGAGAGGGAATCTCCCATTCTCATCACTCATACTGCTTTTGGAAAAATGGCAATGATCCTAACAGGTGAAGGTCCTGAAGCTCTCGGAGACGCCGACCGACCGGCTGGGGCTACTTTACCTGTTCTTAACCCTACCCAACCAAGTCTCCCTCTCCCTGGGAGTCAAGCTTGTGTGCCCACAGTGGAAGGTAGGGGTACCCCACCGACCGACGGACCGACAGACGGCTGTTTTAAAATCAGAACCTGTCCCCTTTCAATGAGGGCATGGGACAGGGGCAACCTATATTTTCCTGCTCAAATCGTCCCCAGTTCACCTGATAGGGACTCAGAGGTTTATCTCAGTCTGTCTGTCTGTCTGCATGTCTGTCTTTAAGCCAACATATGTTGGTTGTTGGTTTTTGTGGGGTTTTATTAGAAGGGTCGTGTGTATGTAGACTTCAATGAGCCAGAGACTGAACCAACAGGAAAGAATGTGATGGTTTTTATTTTTTAAAATATACTTTATTTATTTATTTATTTATTTATTTATTTTACAGAGAGGAAGGGAGAGGGATAGAGAGTTGGAAACATCGATGAGAGAGAAACATCCATCAGCTGCCTCCTGCACACTCCCTACTGAGGATGTGCCCGCAACCAAGGTACATGCCGTTGACTGGAATTGAACCTGGGACCCTTGAGTCCGCAGGCTGATGCTCTATCCCAGTGATGGCGAACCTATGACACAACTCATTTTTTTTTCGTTGATTTTTTCTCTGTTAAATGCATTTAAATATATAAAATGAATATCAGAAATATAAGTCTTTGTTTTACCATGGTTGCAAATATCAAAAAAATTTCTATATGTGACAGGGCACGAGAGTTAAGTTAGGGTTTTTCAAAATGCTGGCACACCGATCTCAAAAGGTTCGCCATCGCTGCTCTATCCACTGAGCCAAACCAGTTAGGGCAAGAATGATGATTTTTAAAAAGGGAACATCCTGAGAGGAATCTCATCTGGAGACCGACTAAAGGTATGTCTGTTTGCCAACAGTCCTTTCTCCATGATGAACTTCCACAACAGAGCCCGAGCGACCCGATTCATGGGGGACCCTCCCTGCTCAGAATGGCCCCAAGCAGCCCCAGAGGCTGGCAGAGATGCCTCTCACTCTCGGCTTGGGTCCCTACTCATGTGTCTCCGTAGATGGGGAACCAGGCCGCGGTACCTTGAGAGTCCCCTTTTTGGGGGTACATACTCACCAACACTTAGGAGAAATTAGACTCAGGGGTCCCTCCATCCAAGAAAAAAAAATGCCAATCTTTTTGGCAACCTAGCCCGCACCACCACCACCACCCCACCCCACCCCACCCCCGCCACTAGAAAGCAGATGAGGGAGAGGTTTGGCCAGTTCCTGGCACCACTGAGTTGAATGCTACCCACCTTGCCTGCAGCTAGACCTATTTTGGAATATTAGGGGCCCGCCCCCATCTTTCCAGGCCCCTGTGGGCATGACCAGCTTCCTGGTTATCCTTATCTTTTTTTTTGGCTGGGGGGCGGGGGGGAGGATGTAAAGTGCTTTATTGCTGAGGATCCCAAGAGCTTCAAGGCCGCTGTCTAGGGGCTACAGTGAAATCCCCTACCCTGCAGAGGTTTTTGTGAGCAAGGACAGCTGGGACTTGAGCATTTCAGCCCCATGGAAGGCATGGCAGTGTGGTTGGGGTGAGGGGAGGGAGGTAGGAAGAGACACAAGGTGTGCTGGGGGGAGCAGACTGTGCTTGTCTCCCCAACTCTGAGCTCAATGCATTAACCGACAGTCACCATGGGAGCCTGGAATGGGCCATGGTGGGAGTATTTACACCACAGAAATTGCCCAGATGCTACATTCAAGGACTCTCCCTGCCCGGAGAACTGGTTTACCAGGGCACTAGGAGCATGCCACACCTCCTGAGCTGGTTCTGAGTCCACCGCAAGCCTGGCTGCTGTGACAAGCTGCCACTCCCCCATGTGGGGCAGTGCCATCTCCCACGACCTGGACAGAACACAGGTGGGCTGGACAAAGGGGACCTGACCTGGGGATCCGGTCCCTGCCTGGAGCCTAACCTGGCTTGGCCGCTTCAGCCTGTCTGTCCACTGAGAGCTTCAGCCCTGGACTGAAGTGGTGTCCGCTGAAAGGCAGCTCAGAGCGGAGGATAAAACCCTTTTGCTCAGTGGTTCCCGGCAGGCAAGAGGGCCTCAGAGGTAATAAGGGCTTGGTCACCCAGGGCTGACCAAGGGCAGCTGTGGGGTCTGAGATGAAAGGACTGGCCTCGGGAGCGGGGGTCTGAGTGATTCACTGCAGGTCCTGGGAACCAGGCTGTGTGGAGAGTGGAGAGCCGGGCGCACACCTGTGTGCAGAACCAGGGCAGGAGAGCCCAGCTCCCAGATGGGGCAGGGAAATGACCGGCCAGGGTGGGACAGCACCTCTTAGCAGGCAGGAGGGTAGCCCCCACAGACACAGATTTCCGCTGGGCCCACACGGACCTTGGGGCTCAAATACACTCACAGGAAGCAACTCAGCTTTCCCCCTGCCTGCGTGATTCCCCTCTCCCCAGGCCTTCCCCGCCCCAGGCCCAGAGTCTCAGAAGCCCCTGACCTGAGGGCTGAGAGGAAGGGAGCTGGAGTGGGGGATGGGGAGTAGGGGGTGGAGGATGGGGAGTAGGGGGTGGGGTATGGAGCAAGCGGGAGGGGAGGAGGTCAGGGCGATTCATTCCAATGGATCTCACTCCAGGGCTTCATTCAAAAGCAGAAAGGTCTCCAGTGACCTCAGGGCTTCGGACCTCGCCTCCGGCTTCTCCAAGTCCCCCCACCCTCAGGCCCACAGCTCACCAACTTGGGGGAGGGAGGCTGTTTGAGAAACCGGTCTGGCCTGTCCTGGTGGAAAAGAGTGCCCTCTAACTGCCAACCCAGGAACAAGCCCTCACCCATTTGGGAATCCTGGGAGGGGATGTGGGGAGCGAGAGGGAGGGGTTTGAGGGGCGTGAGTCCAAGGTCCAAGGCGAAGGTCAACAGTAGATCTCGGTGTCTTAGATCCCCTAGGAGGAGAGACATAGGTGGGAGTGGAGCGATGAGGGTCGCGGGAGGCCTGGTGAGGGATGATTTGACTCAATAACTCTGGGTCACCAGACCGGCCAGCACACTCTGCTCCAGTTGCCGGTTTTGATCATCCATCCATCCACCCCTACCCCCCACCACACACATGGCTCCAAGTGTGGCACTCACGACAGACACCCTTTTATCATACATCTTTAACTTCCCTGTGGATGGATGGATGGATGGATGGATGGATGGATGAGTGGGTGGATGGATGTGTTCTCCCTCCCACCCTCTCTCCCTTCCTCCCTCCGCCCATATGTCCGCTCACCCTCTTTCCACGGGAAATCCTCAGTCTCATGTCACACACTCACTGGTGATTACAATCGCTGCCTCCTTCCTCCCTGTGAAAAAAGAGGAAGGAAAATGGACACACCTGAAAGAGCCCCACAGGCAGCAACTGTGAACCAAGTGCACACACATGTGTGCGTGTGTGGCATTTGTCAACAACGTAAGAAATGTTCCAACCTGTGCAGAATTTCTGTGAGTGTCTTTCAGCCAAACTGTCCAGAAATGTCATTCGTACGCCGGGAAGCACAATCTCAATGGCGGGAGATGATGTTCCAAAGAATGGGAATGTCGATCCCCTTATTTTATACACTCCAACCCAAGGAGGAGACCGTACAAGGGTTACATGAAATCCACTGGTGACATTTTAGAAAGACTGGAGAAAACAAAACGGGGAACACACACACACACACACACACACACACACACACACACACACGAGTCCTTTCATTGGGCCAACCAACCCTGACTCTAAAGTCATAATCCTGACCCCGGGAGTTGTATTAAAAATCAAGCTAAAGGAGTGTGATTGTAAACTGTAGGCTTATCAAAGGTTCAAAGGAGGTCTGTGTTTACCACCATTGAAAGAAAACAAACCAAGAAAGAGATCAAGGGTGGGTCAAAACACCCTCTCTGGGACTGGGAGGGAGAGAGTTCCTGCGTCTGTCCAAGAGGGTCATCTGCAGTGTGAAAAGCCAGGGTTCAGCAACAGGGGATATTTTCTTCCTCTCAGGGATCATGAAAAGCATCCATGACAGTAAGGGGGTGGGTATGGGGTGGGTGCTGTCATTGAAAAGGCTAGGTGAGCAGGGAGAGCTATGCCATTTACAGGCATACCCTATCCACTTTTCCTTTCACAGAATTTACACAATGACTTAATGTTTAGTTTTGAATGGCATTACTTCTTGAGTCTCCTCCTCATTGTTTCCAAGTCTTTGGTTGATACTCAGGTGTAGGACGAATGTATGTATGTATGTATGTATGTATACTGTGTGTAAGCCCCGGGATGGACAGAATCTGGGGGGGGGGGTTGGCGAGTGGAATAGACTGGAATGGAGAGGAGGAGAGGGGGAGCAAGAGGAAGGGAGAGAGTTGGAGGGAGGCAGGAGGGAAGCTGGGGAAGAGAGGATGCCAAAGGACCTCGTTAGTTAATGACACCGGGCATGGCTCTTATTCTGAGTATTTTGTTTGTTCTCCTCGAATGACACCTATGCAGAAAACAACCTGTGTGAAGTTCAGCTAAGGTCACACACAAGAATAAGGACTACCCATTGACTGCAAGGCTCTGTAGTAGGTTGCCCGATGCTTGCTCTTGGCAGAGACTCAAATCTGAGGCAAGGGGAACAGCAGGGAAGCTGGAGTAGAAGAGGGAGAGGTGTGTCCCCTCCGTCTTGGAACCAAGTTTAGGGGTGGAAGGGCCAAAAAAATAGAATAAAATAAAAAGAAAAAAGAAAGGAAGGAAGGAGGAGCGAGAGAGAGAGAGAGAGAGAGAGAAGAGAAGAGAAAGAGAGAGAGAAAGAAAGAAAGACAGAAAGAAGAAAGAAGAAAGAAGAAAGAAGAAAGAAAGAAAGAAAGAAAGAAAGAAAGAAAGAAAGAAGAAAGAAAGAAAGAAAGAATGAAAGAGAGAGAAGAAAGAAAGAAAGAAAGAAAGAAAGAAAGAAAGAAAGAAGAAAAGAGAAGAAAGAAAGAAAGAAAGAAAGAAAGAAAGAAAGAAAGAAAGAAAGAAAGAAAGAAAGAAAGAAAGAAAGAAAAGAAAGAGAGAAAGGAAAGAAAGAAAGGAAGAAAGAAAGAAAGAAGAAAGAAAGAAAGAAAGAAAGAAAGAAAGAAAGAAAGAAAGAAAGAAAGAAGAATGAAAATGAGAGAGAAAGAAAGAAAAAGAGAGAGAAAGAGGAAGGTCCTCGGTTCAGTCCTGACTATGACTTTCTGGGACATGGCAGGGCACGGCATGGCACTGCACGGCACACCCAGTCGGTCGCCACCAGTGGTGTGGTCTGTGGTTTCCAGCCAGAAATCCCTTTGTGGTCCACTTCAGTCCACCTAATACCTTTCCTGGCTGGGGAGAGTTCCTTTGGATCACAAGGACAAACCCAAAGGAAGACAAAGTTCAGAATGCCTAATTCACGCCTGCCCATTTCTACACGACAAAGCCGTCCATAGTGTCCAAGTGACTTGACCTGCATTTTTCATGTCTGCGAAAGAAGTTTCCATTTGAGGTACAGGTACTGCTTTGTGTTATTTATCATGGATGTGCCTCCATTCAAAGTGCTAGTATGGCGATCCACTGCCTTCCATTCATGCCCCTCTGTCTGCCTACTGCGCAAGTGCTGTCCCTGATTTGGCTCCGCCCTGTGACGACAACGGACCAACCCGGCCCTCTGGCCGACCTCGCTTTGAGGCTTATAAAAGCGGTCACCAGGAAGGTGGCACATGACAAGGACAGGTTGCATCGTCCTCACGTCATCATCAGGGTGGTGAGAACGCAAGGTCGGGTACTGCCGGGGGCGGGGGGGGGGGGGGGTTGAAAGCTTCATATTCTCATTTTCTCTCTCTCTCTCTCTCTCTCTCTCTCTCTCTCTCTCTCTCTCTTGTCTCTTGTTTCCACCTAGCAGTCAAGAAGGACAGACACTGCCACGATGCGGATGAAAGACTGTCAGTTAGACTTTGAAATTTCCTCCGCTAGTGAATGCGGGGCGATTTAGAAATTTCCTTTCAGTGAACACGCCCCCACTGTGCCGCTGCCGCCGCCAATGCCGCCAATGCCAACAATGCCAACAATGCCGCCTGGAAACATCCCTAAAGTGTTGAAGCGTTGATAGGATTAGAAACAGGACGGGTAAGCATTGCAACGTGTTTTCTGGGGTTTTGTTTGAGAGACTCATAAATGTATAACGCTGTGATAAGCCGGGCTGTACATATAAATGAATGAATGAATGAATGAATGAATGAATGAATGAATAAATAAATAAATAAATAAATAAATAAATAAGAGTAAATGTGGATTCATGATAAGAATGTATCATTGTATGCGGGCTGTACGTGAAAGAAAGAAAGAAAGAAAGGAAAGAAAGAAAGAAAGGAAGAAAGAAAAGAAAGAAAAGCCCTAACCTGTTTGGCTCAGTGAATAGGGTGTCAGCCTGTGGACTGAAAGGTCCCAGGTTCGATTCCGGTCAAGGGCGTGTACCTTGATTGCAGGCACATCCCCAGTGGGAGGTGTGCAGAAGACAGCTTGCAGGAGGCAGATGATCAATGTTTCTCTCTCATTGATGTTTCTAACTCTCTATCTCTCTCCCTTCCTCTCTGTAAAAAATCAATAAAATATATTTTTTTAAAAAGAAAGAAAAAAAGTGAGTATTATGTCAACATTGCTTTGCTCTTCGGCCCTGCCCCCGCTCCCGGTCAAGCAGATCAAATAAAGAAAAATAAATAAAACAAAAAGTATCCTGTCGCCGAAACCGGTTTGGTTCAGTGGATAGAGTGTCGGCCTGCGGACTGAAGGGTCCTGGGTTCGATTCCGGTCAAGGGCATGTACCTTGGTTGCAGGCAAATCCCCAGTGGGAGATGTGCAGGAGGCGGCTGATCAATGTTTCGCTCTCATCAATGTTTAAAACTCTCTGTCTCTCTCCCTTCCTCTGTGTGAAAAATCAATTAAATATATATTTTTAAAAGTATCCTGTCAACATTTCAATCAACCCAAATCACTCTGATCCACAATTTAAGACTGAAGTCCAGGTCGGGCAATCTGGTAGACCCCGGCTCTCTGTGCATGATGGGGTCCTTGCTTGAGACCAAGTCAGTCTCGGGCCATCTGGTCGAACCGCTCTCTCTCTGTGGATGGGGAGGTCCCCGCCGCCAGAGACGGGCTGTAAAATAAAATAATATAAAATAAAATAAAATAAAATAAAATAAAATAAAATAAAATAAAATAAAATAAATAATAAAATATAAACCAAAATAATATTAATAATAATAATAAACCAATAAAAAAAAAACAACCAAATAAACAAACAGAAAAACCCCAAAGGAAAACCTCCTTAGAAATGACATTGATCCAGCCTTTCAAGGGGCGGAGGCTTCTGCAGGCCCATGTGGCCTGGCGCGGACTTGGTCTCTGAGCCAGGCCTAACCATCCATCCTGAGAGGGAGTGGGGTAAGGCTGGGAGGGGGGTGGGGGGCGGGTGGTTGGAAGTCAACCAGCTGGCCCAGCCCAGGCGGGGCCAGAGAGCCAGCCCTGCCCTCTGCTGGTCGAGAAGCGCCAATGCAACCCCCCTCCTGCAGCCTCCTCTAGGGAGGACAGAGCCAGGTGACTGGACTTCACCAGGTCTGGCTGGACAAGAGGTGGGAAGGACAAGCAGGGGACGCTGTCTGGGACAAGGCAGGGGCTGAAGGGTGCTCATGGATGCTAAAGGACCATTCAGATCAAGAAGTGTCCATGCGTGACTGCGGATTTACACACACAGACGCGCACGCACGCTCGGGCACACACACACACACTAACACACACACACACACACACACACACACACACACACCAACAACAACAACACAAAGGTATTAATCCACCTTTGTGTAGTAAAAAGTATACTTGTACAATGTTTTGGACTTGCATTTTGTTCTATCCAAACGGGGAAGTTAAAATGCCGGATCCGGGGCGCAGGGAGAGGATAAAAGAGAGGGATTGACCTTTGCCTTTTCAAAGTGGCGGCTGCCAGCCTAACTGGTTTGGCTCAGTGGACAGAGCATCGGCCTGCGGACTAAAGGGTCCCAGGTTGGATTCCGGTCAAGGGCATATACCTTGGTTGTGGACACATCCCCAGTAGGAGGTGTGCGGGAGGCAGCTGATTGAGGTTGCTCTATCTTTGAGGTTTCTAAATCTCTATCCCTCTCCCTTCCACTCTGTTAAAAAATCAATGAAACGTATTTAAAAAACAAAATGGCGGCTTCCAAGTGACTGGAGCTCAAAGAGGGGGAAGTATGCCATGGTCACCCACATCAGGGGACAGTGCATGAACTCTAAGGTAGAGATCCACCTCATGCGCCGCATCCACCTGCCAGATGGCAAGATCTTCCGCAACTTCAAAGAGCTCTCCCGTGTTGTCCAGGAGATTGACAAGGAGGTGGTCCGGGAGCAGCAAGAGAAGCAAGAACGTGGAACTGAGGAAAGACAGGGCCGCGGCTGGCAGAGGTCGGGTTGACTGGGGCTGGGGCCTGGGCCAAAGAGCTAAAAATACAAAGCCGTACACATTTTATTCACATCCACCTCAGCCTCTGCCTCCCATGACCTCCAAGGGCCGCTACGTTGGGTGTGTTTGCATCTGCGGTCCCCCCCTCCCGCCTCCCCCCCTGCCCCCTCCCCCTTCCCGTACACCGCGCCCCCTCCCTTCGAATGCGAATGGGACCGATGTTTGCCAGGGTTCATTGTCCAGAGATAGAATCAATTGCAATGAATGAAGAGAAATGAGCACAGAAATGAGAAGAAAAATAAATGAATGAATGAATAAATAAATAAATAAATAAATAAATAAATAAATAAATAACCTAAAGTAAAATAAGACCCCCCAGCACTCGTTTCACGGTCCTGGGTCGGAGGAGCCAGGCCAAGAGGCGCTGGTCAAGCGCCCCAGGCATCTCAGCCACGTTAAGGAGAGCCTTTCCTTGAGATGCGACACCTGCCCCGCCCTACAGTTGGCGTCGCCCAAACAGCGGTGACGCCTCATTCCTGGGAGCAGCTGATTGGTGGGTCTCTCTCTCTGGGTCCTCCCACCACGCGCTGGCGCTATAAAAGAAAGCAGGGTTCCTCTTGGCAGAGCTTTCCCAGCCCTAGGCTTGTGGTCGTGGTGGTCGTCCTCGTTCTCCAAGGGAGCTTTCGGGGCAGAGATCTCGCCGAGACCCGGTCCCGGGACATAGGCGCTGCCGCTGGAGCACCTGGCAAGAACCTGGCTAGGCTGCTGATCAACTGACCGCACTGTCTCCGTGTCATTTCTTCTTCACGGACTTTGTCCACACGTTTGGGAACCCCTGCACCTGCTGGGCTTCGGCCCCCACAACACGCGCCGCTGCGAAGATGTCTCCTACACCGCCACGCTTCAGTGTAGCCGAAGCGCAGACACGGTTTACCAAGTCTACCAGAGAAGCCCTGAACAACAAAAATATCAAGCCATTGTTGAATACCTTCAGCCAGTTACCTGGAACTGAAGACGAAAAGAAATGTACCCTTGACCAAGCTTTCAGAGGTGTCCTGCAAGAAGAAATGATCAATCACTCGTCGTGTGAAAATGTTTTAGCTATTATTTCTCTTGCTATTGGGGGAGTCACTGAAGGGATTTGCACCGCGGCGACACCTGCTGTCTTGTTGGCAGACGCTTTGGAATGTCTGCCTTTGGATCAGTGTGACACAATATTCTCGTTTGTGGAAAAAAATGTTGCTACTTGGAAGTCTGCTGGGAAAACTTATTTACTACGTACGTGCAATGACCTCTTAAGAAGATTATCCAAAGCCCCGCACACACTTTTCCGTGCACGGATTCAACTCTTTTTGGCCAGGCTTTTCCCTTTCCCTGAGAGATCCGGTCTTAACTTGCAGGGTCAGTTTAATCTGGAAAATGTCACTGTGTTCAATACCAATGAGCAGGAAAGCACCTTGGGTCAGAAGCACGCTGAAGACGAAGGAGAAGGAATGGACGTAGACCAAGATGACATGGGTGATGATGAAGCTCCAACAACTTGCTCCATTCCAATGGATCACAGCCTGCACCGCAAATTCTGGTCCCTTCAGGATTACTTCAGGAACCCTGTGCAATGTTATGAGAAGATGGCATGGAAAACTTTCCGCAGGTACTCAGAAGAAGTCCTGGCTGTTTTCAAGAATTACAAATTAGATGATACTCAGGCCTCGAGAAAAAAGATGGGAGAATTAAGGGCAGGAGGAGAGCATGTATATGCTGCAAAATTTTTAACAAGTGAAAAGTTGCTGCTGGGTTTACAGCTGAGTGACAGTAACTTTCGCCGACAGATTCTCCTGCAGTATCTCATTTTATTCCAATATCTCAAGGGACAGGTGAAATCCAAAAGTTCAAACCATGTTTTAACTGATGAGCAGTCACTCTGGATTGAAGGCACCACAAAATCAGTTTATCAACTGCTCTCTGAAAACCCACCCGATGGAGAGAGATTTTCAAAGATGGTAGAGCATATATTATCCACGGAAGAAAACTGGAACAAGTGGAAAAACGAAGGCTGCCCAAGTTTTGTGAAGGAAAGAACATCAGGTACTAAGCCTACGAGAGCAGTACGAAAGAGAACCGCACCAGAGGACTTCCTGGACTTCCTGTGGAAAGGGCCCAGCACAAAGATTCTGAAGAGAAACGAGGCGATAACAAGCCTTTGGGATCTCTGCCCGGATAATATGGAAGCTTGTAAATCAGCCCCCAGAGGCTATATGCCAACTTTGGAGGAATTCTTTGCAGAAGCCATTGAACAGGCAGACCCGGAAAGCATGATTGAAAACGAATATAAGGTGGTGAACCATCCAAATTATGGTTGGAGAGCCCTGAGACTGTTAGCACGGAGAAGCCCTCACTTCCTCCAGCCAAACAAACAACAGTTCAAAAGTTTGCCAGAATATCTTGACCACATGGTAAGAAAGCTAGCAAAGGAATCACCACCTCCTTCTGAAGACAGAAAAACGGGTGAGGGTGAAGATGACGAAGATCATGATGATGTACCGAAGGGAAATGAAGGCCCTGATGCTCGCCGAGACAAACCTGTGACAGGGGGAAAATAGAGATGTTTGCCAACAGATTGGGTGAACAATGGAACATTCTGGCTCCTTCCACATCATCCCATATATAAAAGCAGAAGAAAAAACAAACAAACAAAAAAATTGACAAAAACAAAAAAAGAGTACCAAAACCAAAAACCCTCCTAAAAAAAAGAAATCCCCCCAAAAAAACAAAATAATAATAATAATAATAAACCAATAAAAAAACCAAACAAACAAACAAACAGAAAAACCCCACAGGAAAACCTCCTTAGAAATGACATTGATCCAGCCTTTCAAGGGGCGGAGGCTTCTGCAGGCCCATGTGGCCTGGCGCGGACTTGGTCTCTGAGCCAGGCCTAACCATCCATCCTGAGAGGGAGTGGGGTAAGGCTGGGAGGGGGGTGGGGGGCGGGTGGTTGGAAGTCAACCAGCTGGCCCAGCCCAGGCGGGGCCAGAGAGCCAGCCCTGCCCTCTGCTGGTCGAGAAGCGCCAATGCAACCCCCCTCCTGCAGCCTCCTCTAGGGAGGGCAGAGCCAGGTGACTGGACTTCCCCAATTCCTGCTGGACAAGAGCGGGGGAAGGACAAGCAGGGGACGCTGTCTGGGACAAGGCAGGGGCTGAAGGGTGCTCATGGATGCTGAAGGACCATTCAGATCAAGAAGTGTCCATGCGTGACTGCGGATTTACACACACAGATGCGCACGCGCGCTCGGGCACACACACACACACACACACACACACACACACACACACTGAGTCCTCTCATGGGGCGAACCAATCGTGACTCTAAAGTCATGATCCTGACCCCGGGAGTTGTATTAAAAATCAAGCTAAAGCAGTGTGATTGTAAACTGTAGGCTTATCAAAGGTTAAAAGGAGAAAGAAAACAAACCAAGAAAGAGATCAAGGGTGGGTCAAAACACCCTCTCTGGGACTGGGAGGGAGAGAGTTCCTGCATCTGTCCAAGAGGGTCATCTGCAGTGTGAAAAGCCAGGGTTCAGCAACAGGGGATATTTTCTTCCTCTCAGGGATCATGAAAAGCATCCATGACAGTAAGGAGGTGGGTATGGGGTGGGTGCTGTCATTGAAAAGGCAAGGAGAGCAGGGAGAGCTCGATTCCGGTCAAGGGCTCATGCCTGCCCAGGTCACGGGCTCCAGCCCCACTAGGGGGCATGCAGGAGCTGGCCAATCCATAATTCTCTCTCATGGATGATGTTTCTATCTCTCTTCCTCCCTCTCCCTTCCTCTCTGAAATCAACAAAAATACATCTTTAAAAAAAAGAAGTGTGTGTCTATCATTTTACTTTTTTAAAAAATATTTTTATTGATTTCAGAGAGGAAGGGAGAGAGAAAGAGAGATAGAAACATCAATGATGAGAGAGAATCGTGGATTGGCCGTCTCCTGCATGTCCCCCACTGGGGATCGAGCCCTCCACCCATGCACATGCCCTTGACCGGAATCAAACCAGGGAAGCTTCAGTCCCCAGGCTGATGCTCGATCCACTGAGCCTACAAGCCAGGGCTATCATTTCACTTTTTATCCAATCCCAGAGGTTTCCTCCCGCCCCCCACCACTCCCCACTCCACTCCACCCCACCTTTGCCTCCCTCCCTCCCTCCTTCCCTCCCTAATCTATCACCAGTGGATTTTCTGTAACCGGCTTTCATCTCCTCCTTGGATTGTCACTTATAAAACAAAGTCACGCCCCGGCCGGTTTTGGTCAGCGGGTAGAGCATTGGCCCGGGGAACAAAGGGGTCCTGGGTTTGATTACAGTCCAGGGAGCAGGCCCGGGTTGGGGGCTCGATCCCCAGTAGGAGGTGTGCAGGGGGCAGCCGACCCCATGATTCTCTCTCTCATCGTGGGTGTTTCTCTCTCTCTCTCTCTACTTACCTACCTCTCCCTTCCTCTCTGAAATCTATGAAGATATATTAAAAGACACACACACACACACACACACACACACAATGACAACAACAACACAAAGGTATTATTCCACCTCCGTGGAGTAAAAAGTATACTTGTACAAGGTTTTGTACTTGTATTTCGTGCTATTAAAACACGAACATTAAAACGGGGGATTTGGAGCGGCAGTGAGAGGATAAAAGGGAGGGATTGACCTTTGCCATTTCAAAATGGCAGCTGCCGCCCTAACTGGTTTGGCTCAGTGGATAGAGCATCGGCCTGCGGACTGAACAGTCCCGGGTTTGATTCCGGTCAAGGGCATATACCTTGGTTGTGGGCACATCCCCAGTAGGGGGTGTGCAGGAGGCAGCTGATTGAGGTTTCTCTCTCTTTGATGTTTCTAATTCTCTATCCCTCTTCCTTCCACTCTGTAAAAAAAATCAATAAAATATATACTTTTTAAAATGGCAGCTGCCAAGTCACTAGAGCCAAAATGGCGGCTGCCTCCTTGCACGCCGCGCCCCCCCCCGCTCCGCCCACCCACTGGGGAAGGAGCCCACACCACAGGCAGGTGCCCTTCTCTGGACTCAAACCCGGGACCCTTCCGTCCTCAGGACAACTCTCTATCCTCTGAGACAAATCAGTTAAGGCTAAAACTCCCTACTTTGACAGAAAGGATGACTCCTTTATTCCCACACAACTGTGCACAATGAAAGGAGCCACATGCTAACCCCACGAGCTCAGAAAAGGGCTGCGTGGTGGTCTTGCAAACTGAAAGGCCTAAAGCGACCACAAGTCTAGTCTGAAGGGAGACTGTTACTAAGAGCAGTTGTGGTGGCTGGTCGCGTCAGAGGCCGGAGTCTTCCCTGACAAGGTCAGTGTTTACATTAAGTGAACCTATGGTCCTTTTGCATCCAACACAACATAACTCTGGAATGTCAGGGGAACTTGTAACATCCCGCCGTCCCCGCACCAGCCCGCCCCGCCTCCATCCCCTTCCCCTCCCCCCACCCCACCCCACCCCACCCACACAAGCAAATGTGCCTGGGGGCTCTGCAGGACAGACCATAAATTCCTTCATTGCTATTATCACGTGTATTGTTGCCTGTTAACTATCTATCCTGCACCCACCTCAGGAAAAGAAGTAGGTGAGGCCCTGGCCGGTTTGGCTCAGTGGGTAGAGCCAAAGTCAGCCTCCGGTGGACCTTAGGGTCCTGGGTTCGATTCGGGTCCCGGGCTCATGCCCGCCCGCCCAGGTCATGGGCTCGAGACCCACTAGGGGGTGTGCAGGAGGCTGCCAATTCAAGATTCTCTCTCATCGATGAGGTTTCTATCTCTCTCCCATCCTCTCTGAAATCAATAAAAATATATTTTACAAAAAAGAAGTATGTGTCTATCATTTTACTTTTTATCCAATCCCAGAGGTTCGCCCCACACCCCACCCCCACCCCCACCCCCTTTGCTTTCTCCCACCTCCCTCCCTCCCTCATCTATCACCAGTGGATTGCCTGTAACCCACTTACATCTCCTCCTTGGATTGTAGTGTATAAAACAAAGTGCCGCCCTGGCCTGTTTTGGTCAGTGGGTAGAGCATCGGCCTGGGGACCCGAAGGGTCCGGGGTTCCATTCCAGCGCAGGCCTGGGTCACGGGCTTGCTCCCCAGTAGGAGGTGTGCAGGAGGCAGCCGATGGGTGATTCTCTCTCATGGTAGATGCTTCTATGGCTCTCTCTCCCTCTCCCTTCCTCTCTGAAATCAATGAAGATATATTTTAAAAAGCCACACAAATGTATTATTGCACTTCCATGTAGTGAAAAGCATACTTGTACAATGTTTTGTACTTGCATTTTGTGTTATTAAGACAGTGCTGGGCATGGGGGTGGGGGGGGAGTGCTGGACCGGCCCCAGGTGGAGGGGGTGGGGCGCCAGCGAAGATGCCAAACTTCTGGGGGGGGAGGGCAGGGGGCGGCGCCGGCGGACTGCACGTGGAAGAGAATGCAGTCAGATTTGGCCTTCTTCAGGTTCCCGAGGGATCCGGCCAGATGCCAGAAGTGGGTGGGAAATTGTAGGAGAGCAAACTTAGAAGATAAAACACCTGAACAACTCAATAAACATTATCGATGTTGTGCCAAACACTCTGAGACCTCTATGATCTGTAGAACTAGTCCTTCCTTATAGGACAGTTCTTTGAGATAATGTAATACCAACAATAGGTGATCTTACCAATCATTTGAACAATCCACATAGTAGAGATAGAAAACGAATAAAAGAATTGAGCGAAGATGAAATCAGGACATGGAAACAGGAAAAAAAATTGACGAAACTTCTGAACAGGAACAAAAACAAACATAGAGCGATCAACAACAGCCTTGCTCAGAACTCCAGTACAGAAGGGGGTGAAGAACAGGATGAAGACACTTTACCTTTAACCCTTGAAGAGAAAGTAAACAAACGAATACTTTAAAATCTTTATTTGCAGTTTTGATTCTTATGGGAAAACAAAAGATACCTCTAGATCAGCGGTTCTCAACCTGTGGGTCGCGACCCCTTTGGGGGTTGAACGATCCTCTCACAGGGGTCACCTAAGACCATCGGAAAACACATGTATAATTGCATATTGTTTTTTGTGATTAATCACTATGCTTTCATTATGTTCAATCTGTAACAATGAAATTGGGGTTCACCACAACATGAGGAACTGTATTCAGGGGTCACGGCATTAGGAAGGTTGAGAACCACTGCTCTAGATGGACATGAAGCTGATGAAATCCCAGAAGGCCTCTTCACTCCCGATAACTTTCAGGCAGGCAGGCAGGCAGGCAGGCAGGCAGGCACTGTCGGAGTGCCCAATAAATTCTGGAGAAGAGGTTCTCTCTGAGAAAGCCCTTTGAGACCACAGCAGTCAACGCACCGTTCTGTTCAAAAGTACAAGCAGAAGCAGATGCTAGAGATCCGTGAGAGCCGCATTCCGGGAAGGAACGCTCAGGGGAGTGAGAGGCTCTCCCTTCTTTTCCATGGCCCCTGACAGAGGGATGCACGCACGCACGCACGTAGTGGACACAGCAGGGGAAGGGCACCTGCCCGCGTTGGTGAGGGTTGCTGACGAAGCTCGTGACCTGAGAGAGGAATCTGTGGGTTTCCTGCCTTCTGAAGCCGCTGCCGAAATTTTGGCTATGACATTTCCCACGACGAGACCCGAGAAGTGGGGATTACGCATGGAATATTGTCGTAGCCAGGCTTACATTGTGTCCAGTGGCTTTCCTTCCAAAACGAAAGTTGTTGCTTCTAGACTTTTGGAGAAACATCCCTCCCCAAGCTGTCCACACACTCTGCTCTTCCCTGTGCCTGTCACGGGAGCGTCTGTTGCGTTTGGAACAATGGAGGAAGTTTGATCTTTTTTCCATCCGTCACCACAACCGCTTTTAGAGCTTGACAGTGTCGTTTCTGTCCTCTTCCAGAACAATGAAGAAAGCGGGAAAGAACTGAAGGAAATTAGCCATTCTCAGCGGGCGGGCAGGCACGATGCTTTTGAAATTGTAGTGGAGTTCCTGCAAGCGCTTGTTTTCTGTATAGGCGGTATATATGAGGACACACATAGTAGATGGGAAAACTGTATAGCGGGCCGAGCATTCGCACTCTGCAGTGCAGCAACAGATTTTGATTTCGTGGTTATCATTGTTGTTCTTCAAAACGTTCTACCTTTCACAGGAGCCTCTGGGAAAAATCTCCAGGGTCAGACCTCTGATGTCTTCTCTGCAGCCAGTAGCTCGACTGCAGGCGCTGCATTCGCTACATGAAGGGATGGAAGATATTGAAGTTTATTGTGAATTTTGGTTTGAGGAAGCCACCGATTTGGCAACCACACTTGCTATTCTGATGAAGCTCCCTGGGAAGCTCCGCAGAGCTCAGCAAGGGAACCTGGAGTCTCAGCTGACTTCCGAGAGGTGCTATAAAGAGCCTCTAAGCGTCACAACAGTGGAACACATTGTTCAGGAACTGAAAGAGATAGTCTCAGAACAGTTCCTCCAAAGCTCTTCAATGCTGATCTCTGGTCCCCTCTGTCATGGGACGGCTCAATTTCAATATGCCAGAGGAACACCAGGCTGACATGTACTGCAGCGACTTACCCAATCCCGATGCAGCACTCTCAGCTGAGCTGCATTGTTGGAGAATCAAGTGGATACCCAGAGGAAAAGACATAGAGCTCCCATCCACCATGGCCCCCTCCACCTGCCAGACATCAAGTTTTTTCCTCATGTTTATACATTGCTAAAGGTCCTATGAATTCTCCCTGTAATGAAGGTTGAGAACGAACGCTATGAAAACGGTCGAAAGCGTCTCTAAGCACACCCGAGGAACACTTTGACAGGGCAAAGGTCAAGTAGCTTAGCTTTGCTTAACATGCATTTCGATGTGAAACATTATTTGGATTTAACGGTGGACACATACATCAAAGTCTACACAACTAAGAGCTTCCTACAGATAATTCCGAAAGTGTCGGAAATACCCGAGGGACTTTTAAAATGCGTTCTCTCTTATATCTGATATTGAAAAAAAATCTGAGAAATTTGAAAGGAAACAGAGAAAAGCTGTAAGATATAGGTGGGTCACTTAATAACTGGATCTCTTGAGTAGAGTAGCCACTGATCCTCTGCTTAAATGGCCACGGTGTGAACTCTCATGCTTTGGAGAACTAACTGTTGTTCTTCCAGAGGGCGGTAGGCATCATCGGAAGCGCCACGTTGCACTTCTGTGTGATCTCTGCTGATGGCACTTTGGGCTTGTTTTAGTGAGGTCATTGCAGACATCACATTCATTGTCACAGTTGTTGGGCATTGAGTTATCAGTTCTTTGAAGAAATAAATTTTGAGAAGGTGTGGGAGGAATCTGTTTCATAAAATTGTGCAATGAAGCTCACGACTAACCTCTGACTAGCGGGAGTTTTAAGTGTGCTATGAGAAATCTGTAACCAACAGTGAAATGACCAGCTAGTGAAAGAAGCATGAGCTTGCCAGACAAGGATTTCGGTGTGGATTTTTGTCTTTATTCGATGATCTTAAACAAATGACTGTGAAACATTGAACAAAGAACCCGCCATCCTTACACTCACATCTGGGTGTCGCTGTTTACATTCCTTCGTTGAGCCTATATCCTCATAAGCTTTTTAGCAAGAACATGTGGCACACTTGTGTTTCATGGTCAAGACAGGATCAGAGGCCATGGATCCTGACAACAGATCAGTCTGTTTCATTCCTTCTTTTTCCATGGTTACATCTACTGTCGCGTCTCGATTTATAAGCGAAACCTAGACAACCTACAACAATGCGTTTTGTAGTTGGTCTAGGAATACAAAAAACATCGCTGTCATTTTCGGTGAAGAAAGTCAATTTTGTACAGTCTATGTCAACATAAATAAAATGTAAATTTGTTTAATGGAAAAACAAAATGCCGAAATTAAAACGGGGTGGGGTGGGGGGGGAGGCGGGGTGGAGAGGATAAGAGGGAGGGCTTGACCTTTGCTGTTTCAAAATGGCAGCTGCCAGGCCCCTGGAGCCAAAAGGGAAGCTGCCTAAACTCCCTTCTTTGACAGAAAGGATGACTCCTTTATTCCCACACAACTGTGGACGACGAAAGGGGCCACATGCTAACCCTACGAGCTCAGGGGAAGGCCTGCCTGGCGGTCTTGCAAACCGAGAGGCCTAAAGCCACTGCAGGGATGGTCTGAAGGGAGACTGTTACTAAGAGCAGTAGTGGTGGGTAGTCCCGTCCTACCTAGGCCAGAGTCTTCCCAGACCAGGTCAGTGTTTACCTTAGCATCTAAGACACAACATACCTATGCTATAAAATGTCAGAGGAACTTGTAACATCCCACCATCCCGGCCCGCACCCTTCACCCCCCCTGCCCCCTCCCCCCCACACACACACAAGCAAATGCGCCTGGGGGCTCTGCAGGACAGACCATAAATTCCTTCATTGCTATTGTTATCACGTGTATTGTTGCCTGTTAACTATCTATCCTGCACCCACCTCAGGAAAAGAACTAGGTGTGGCCCTGGCCGGTTTGGCTCAGTGGGTAGAGCCGAGGTCAGCCTGAGGCGGACCTTAAGGTCCCGGGTTCGATTTTGGGTCCCGGGCGCATGCCCACCAGCCCGGGTCAGAGAATCGAGCCCCACTAGGGGGCGTGCAGGAGGTGGCCGATCCAAGATTCTCTCTCATTGATGAGGTTTCTCACTCCCTCCCTCTCCCTTCCTATCTGTAAAACATTAATAAAATAAATAAAAAGAAGTGTGCGTCTATCATTTCACTTTTTATTCAATCTCAGAGGTCGGCCCCCCCACCCCCGCCCCACTTTGGTACCTCCATCGCTCTCTCCCTCCTTCATCTATCACCAGTGGAGTTCCTGTAACCCACTGATGTCTCCTCCTTGAATTGGATTGTCATGTATTAAACAAAGTGACGCCCCGGCCAGTTTGGGTCAGTGGGTAGAGCATCGGCCTGGGGACGGAAGGGGTCCTGGGTTCGATTACAGTCAAGGGAGCAGGCCCGGTTGTGGGCTCGATCCCCAGGAGCGGGTGTGCAGGAAGCAGTGGACGGGTGATCCTCTGTCATCCTGGACGTTTCTATCGCTCTCTCCCTCTCCCTTCCTCTCAGAAATCAATAAAAATGTATTAAGTAATAATTTAGAAAAAAGAATGAATAAAACAAAGTGAAAAACAGCCATTCTCTGGAGCATTGTCCAAACCCCTTGCGGTTCTGCTTCCCGGCAAGTGTGGACAGTTTGACTCAAGCCAGTGATGCCAACTTACTTGGTTGTTGGTTTTTGTGGGGTGGGTTTTTTTTTTTTTTTTTTTTTTTTTTAGGAGGGTCCCGTGTATGTAGACTTCAGTGAGCCAGAGACTGAACCAAAAGGGGAGAATGATAATTTTTATTTTTTTAAATGTATTTTATTTATTTTTTTTTATAGAGAGGAAGGGAGAGGGATAGAGAGTTAGAAACATCGATGAGAGAGAAACATTGATCAGCTGCCTCCTGCACAATTCCTACTGGGGATGTGCCCACAACCAAGGTACATGCCCTTGACAGGAATCAAACCTGAGACCTTTTAGTCAGCAGGCAGATGCTCTATCCACTGAGCCAAACCAGTTAGGGCTCCATAAGCTAGAATATGCGGAACACTTCTGTTTCATGGTCAAGACAGGATCAGAGGCCATGGATCCTGACAACAGATCGGTCTGTTTCATTCTGTCTTTTTCCGTGGATACATCTACTGCCCCATCTCAATTTATAAGCGAAACCTAGACAACCTACAAGAATGCGTTTTGTAGTTTATCTAGGAAGAATACAGAAAACATAGCTGTTATTTTCGGTGAAGAAAGTTAATTCTGTACAGTTTATGTCAACATAAATGAAATGTGAATTTGTTTAAAAGAGAAACAAAACAGCGAAATTAAAACAGGGGGGAGGGGTGCGTGGAGAGGAGAGGATAAGAGGGAGGGGTTGACCTATGCCATTTCGAAACGGCGGCTGCCAAGTCCCTGGAGCCAAAATGGAGGCTGCCTAAGCTCCCTTTTTGACAGAAAGGATGACTCCTTTATTCCCACACAACTGTGGACAAAAGGGGCCACATGCTAACCCGTCGAGCTCAGGGGAAGGCCTGCCTGGCAGTCTTGCAAACTGAAAGGCCTAAATCGACTGCAGGGATGGTCTGAAGGGAGGCTGTCACTAAGAGCACTTGTGGTGGGTAGTCGCATCCTAGGCCTGAGTCTTCCCTGACCAGGTCAGCGTTTACCTTAACTGAACCTATGGTCCTTTTGCATGTAAGACAACACACCTCTGAAATGTCAGAGGAGCTTGTAACATTAGCCCCCCTACTCTCTCCCCCTCCCCAAATCTCCACCCCCCCACACACACACACAAGCAAATGCCCCTGGGTGCCCTGCAGGAAAGAGACCATAAATTCCTTCATTGTTATTGTTATCACGTGTATTGTTGCCTGTTAACTATCTATCCTGCACCCACCTAAGGAAAAGGAGTAGGTGTGGCCGTGGCAGGTTTGGCTCAGTGGGTAGAGCCGATGTCAGCCTGTGGCAGACCTTAAGGTCCTGGGTTCGATTCGGGGCCAGGGAGCATGCCCACCCTGGTCACGGGCTCGAGCCCCACTATGGGGCATGCAGGAGGCCGCTGATCCCCGATTCTCCCTCATCAATGATGTTTCTCTCACCCTCCCTCCCTCTCTGCAATCAATAAAAATATATATTTTTAAAAAAGAAGTATGCATCTATCATTTTGCTTTATATCAAATACCAGAGGTGTACCCCCATGCCCCACCCCAACCTCCCTTTCCTCCCTCCCTCCCTCCGTCTCTCCTTCATCTATCACCAGTGGATTTCCTGTAACCCACGTATGTCTCCTCCTTGGATTGGATTGTCACGTATAAAACAAAGTAACGCCCCAGCTGGTTTTGGTCAGTGGGTAGAGCATCGGCCTGGAGACCGAAGGGTTCGGGGTTCGATTTTAGTCAAGGGTGCAGGCCCGGTTGTGGGCTCGATCCCCAGTAGTGGGTGTTTCTATCACTCTCTCCCTCTCCCTTTCTCTCAGAAATCAATAAAAATGCATTAAATAATAATTTAGAGAAAGAATGAATAAAACACAGTGAAAAACAGCCATTCTCCGGAGCATTGTCCCAACCCCTTGCGGTTCTGCTTCCTGGCAAGTGTGGACAGTTTGGCTCAAATAAACTCATGAAAGATCTCTATGGGTTTGCATGTTTTTCCGTGAACACGATGTATACACCTGCTGGTTTCTGAGGGCGAGGCAACAGAATCTGTCCATGAGGTCTGCTGTGAAATGCTAGAGGCGTCAGTTTCTGCTGTCAGAAGCCAGGTCACCCTTAGAAAGAGTGTAGAAAACAACAACAACAAAAGACAGAAATTGGTTTTACAAAGAGAAAACACACAGAAGCGAAGCGAGGGATGCTCCGAGGACTGTGAGAGGGAATCTCCCCTTCTCCTCACTCATACCGCTTTTGGAAAAATGGCAATGATCCTAACAGGTGAAGGTCCTGAAGCTCTCGGAGACGCCGACCGGCCGGCCGGGGCTACTTTACCTGTTCTTAACCCTACCCAACCAAGTCTCCCTCTCCCTGGGAGTCAAGCTTGTGTTCCCACAGCGGTAGGTAGGGGTACCCCACCAACCGACCGACCGACAGACGGCTGTTTTAAAATCAGAACCTGTCCCCTTTCAATGAGGGCATGGGACAGGGACAACCTATATTTTCCTGCTCAAATCGTCCCCAGTTCACCTGATAGGGACTCAGAGGTTTGTCTCTGTCTGTCTGTCTGTCTGCATGTCTGTCTTTAAGCCAGTGACGCCAACATATGTTGGTTGTTGGTTTTTGTGGGGTTTTATTAGAAGGGTCGTGTGTATGTAGACTTCAATGAGCCAGAGACTGAACCAACAGGGGAGAATGTGATGGTTTTTATTTTTTAAAATATACTTTATTTATTTATTTATTTATTTATTTATTTATTTATTTTACAGAGAGGAAGGGAGAGGGATAGAGAGTTGGAAACATCGATGAGAGAGAAACATTGATCAGCTGCCTCCTGCACACTCCCTACTGGGGATGTGCCCGCAACCAAGGTACATGCCCTTGACTGGAATTGAACCTGGGACCCTTGAGTCCGCAGGCTGACGCTCTATCCCAGTGATGGCGAACCTATGACACAACTCATTTTTTTTTTGGTTGATTTTTTCTCTGTTAAATGCATTTAAATATATAAAATGAATATCAGAAATATAAGTCTTTGTTTTACCATGGTTGCAAATATCAAAAAATTTCTATATGTGACAGGGCACGAGAGTTAAGTTAGGGTTTTTCAAAATGCTGGCACACCGATCTCAAAAGGTTCGCCATCGCTGCTCTATCCACTGAGCCAAACCGGTTAGGGCAAGAATGATGATTTTTAAAAAGGGAACATCCTGAGAGGAATCTCATCTGGAGACAGACTAAAGGTATGTCTGTTTGCCAACAGTCCTTTCTCCATGATGAACTTCCACGCAGAGCCCGAGCGACCCGATTCATGGGGGACCCTCCCCGCTCAGAATGGCCCCAAGCAGCCCCAGAGGCTGGCAGAGATGCCTCTCACTCTCGGCTCAGCTCGCTACCCATGTATCTCCTTAGATGGGGAACCAGGCCGCGGTACCTTGAGTGTCCCCTTTTTGGGGGTACATACTCACCAACACTTGGGAGAAATTACACTCAGGGGGTCCCTCCATCCAAGAAAAAAAAATGCCAATCTTTTTGGCAACCTAGCCCGCACCACCACCACCACCCCACCCCACCCCACCCCTGCCACTAGAAAGCAGAGGAGGGAGAGGTTTGGCCAGTTCCTGGCACCACTGAGTTGAATGCTACCCACCTTGCCTGCAGCTAGACCTGTTTTGGAATATTAGGGGCCCGCCCCCATCTTTCCAGGCCCCTGTGGGCACGACCAGCTTCCTGGTTATCCTTATCTTTTTTTTTGGCTGGGGGGCGGGGGGGAGGATGTAAAGTGCTTTATTGCTGAGGATCCCAAGAGCTTCAAGGCCGCTGTCTAGGGGCTAGCAGTGAAATCCCCTACCCTGCAGAGGTTTTTGTGAGCAGGGACGGCTGGGACTTGAGCATTCCCATGGAAGGCATGGCAGTGTGGTTGGGGTGAGGGGAGGGAGGTAGGAAGAGGCACAAGGTGTGCTGGGGGGAGCAGACTGTGCTTGTCTCCCCAACTCTGAGCTCAATGCATTAACCGACAGTCACCATGGGAGCCTGGAATGGGCCATGGTGGGAGTATTTACACCACAGAAATTGCCCAGATGCTACATTCAAGGACTCTCCCTGCCCGGAGAACTGGTTTACCAGGGCACTAGGAGCATGCCACACCTCCTGAGCTGGTTCTGAGTCCACCGCAAGCCTGGCTGCTATGACAAGCTGCCACTCCCCCATGTGGGGCAGTGCCATCTCCCAAGACCTGGACAGAACACAGGTGGGCTGGACAAAGGGGACCTGACCTGAGGATCCGGTCGCTGCCTGGAGCCTGCCCTGGCTTGGCCACCTCAGCCTGTCTGTCCACTGAGAGCTTCGGCCCCGGACTGAAGTGGTGTCCGCCGAAAGGCAGCTTGGAGCTGAGGGCAAAACCCTTTTGCTCAGTGGCTCCCAGTAGGCAAGAGGGCCATGTGTAGCCACTCAGTGGTAATGAGGGCTTGGTCACCCAGGGCTGACCAAGGGCAGCTGTGGGGGCTGAGATGAAAGGACTGGCCTCAGGAGCGGGGGGTCTGAGTGATTCACTGCAGGTCCTGGGAACCAGGCTGTGTGGAGAGTGGAGAGCCGGGCGCACACCTGTGTGCAGAACCAGGGCAGGAGAGCCCAGCTCCCAGATGGGGCAGGGAAATGACCGGCCAGGGTGGGACAGCACCTCTTAGCAGGCAGGAGGGTCGCCCCCACAGACACAGATTTCTGCTGGGCCCACACGGACCTTGGGGCTCAAATACACTCACAGGAAACAACTCAGCTTTCCCCCTGCCTGCGTGATTCCCCTCTCCCCCAACCCTCCCTGCCCCAGGCTCAGAGTCTCAGAAGCCCCTGACCTGAGGGCTGAGAGGAAGGGAGCTGGGGTGGGGGATGGGGAGTAGGGGGTGGAGGATGGAGCAAGCGGGAGGGGAGGAGGTCAGGGCAATTCATTCCAATGGATCTCACTCCAGGGCTTCATTCAAATGCAGAAAGCTCTCTGGTGACCTCCCTCGCCTCGGGCTTCTTGGAGTCCCCCCACCCTCAGGCCCGCAGCTCACCAACTTCAGGGAGGGAGGCTGTGCTGTTTGAGAAACCGGCCTGGCCTGTCCGGGTGGGAAAGAGTGCCCTCTATCTGCCAACCCAGGAACCAGCCCTCACCCGTTTGGGAATCCCGCGAGAGAGGGGTGGGGAGCGAGAGGGAGGGGTTTGAGGGGCGTGAGTCCAGGGTCCAAGGCGAAGGTCAACAGTAGATCTCGGTGTCTTAGATCCCCTAGGAGGAGAGACATAGATGGGAGTGGAGCGATGAGGGTCGCGGGAGGCCTGGTGAGGGATGATTTGACTCAATAACTCTGGGTCACCAAACGGGCCAGCACACTCTGCTCCAGTTGCCGGTTGTGATCATCCTCCCTCCACCACACACACCGCTCCAAATGTGCCACTCACGACAGACACCCTTTTATCATTCATCTTTAACTTCCCCATGGATGGATGGATGGATGGATGGATGGATGGATGGATGTGTGAACATCAAAAAAGATTCAAATCTGTGGAGAATGTCTGTGAGTTCATTTGAGGCAGTTGCCAGGAAGCAGATTCTCAACATATTGGGATAACACTCTGTCGAATGGAGGGTGTGTGTGTGTGTGTGTGTGTTTTAACCTTGTATACATGTCAAGCAAAAGAGGAGATGTAAGTGGGTTACATGAACTCCGTTGGTGATAGATGAGGGAGGGCAAAGAAGGCAAAGCGGGGTGGGGGGGCAGGAAACCTCTGGGATTGGATAAAAATTAAAATAAAATGACAGACACATACTTCTCTTACTTAGGTTGGCGTAGGATAGGTAACAGTCAGCAATGTACTCAATAAAAATGAGGGGATTTAAAAAGGAAAATTACACCCTAGCCGGTTTGGCTCAGGGAAGATAGAGCGTCGGCCTGCAGACTAAAGGGTCCCAGGTTCGATTGAGGTCAAGGGCACATGCACGGGTTGCGGGATGGATCCCCGGATGGATCCCCCACGGGTGGCAACTGTGAATCAAGTGCACACACATGTGTGCGTATGTGGCATTTGTCAACAACGTAAGAAATCCTCCAACCTGTGAAGAATTTCTGTGAGTGTCTTTCAGCCAAACTGTCCAGAAATGTCGCTCGTACGCCGGGAAGCACAATCTCAAAGGCGGGAGATGATGTTCCAAAGAATGGCAATGTCGGCCCCCTTATTTAACACACTCCAATCCCAGGAGACCGTACGTGGGTTACATGAAATCCACTGGTGACATTTTAGGGAGGCGGGAGAAAGCAAAGTGGGCAATCCCCCCCGCCCCCCCCCCCCCCCCCCCCCACACACACACAGGAGTCCTCTCATTGGGCAAACCAACCGTGACTCTAAAGTCATGATCCTGACCCCGGGAGTTGTATTAAAAATCAAGCTAAAGGAGTGTGATTGTAAACTGTAGGCTTATCAAAGGTTCAAAGGAGGTCTGTGTTTACCACCATTGAAAGAAAACAAACCAAGAAAGAGATCAAGGGTGGGTCAAAACACCCTCTCTGGGACTGGGAGGGAGAGAGTTCCTGCATCTGTCCAAGAGGGTCATCTGCAGTGTGAAAAGCCAGGGTTCAGCAACAGGGGATATTTTCTTCCTCTCAGGGATCATGAAAAGCATCCATGACAGTAAGGGGGGTGGGTATGGGGTGGGTGCTGTCATTGAAAAGGCTAGGTGAGCAGGGAGAGCTATGCCATTTACAGGCATACCCTATCCACTTTTCCTTTCACAGAATTTACACAATGACTTAATGTTTAGTTTTGAATGGCATTACTTCTTGAGTCTCCTCCTCATTGTTTCCAAGTCTTTGGTTACTCAGGTGTAGGACGAATGTATGTATGTATGTATGTATACTGAGTGTGAGCTCCAGGATGGACAGAATCTGCGGGGGGGGGGGGGGGGGTGAGTGGAATAGACTGGAATGGAGTGGAGGAGAGGGGGAGCAAGAGGAAGGGAGAGAGTTGGAGGGAAGCAGGAGGGACGCTGGGGAAGAGAGGATGCCAAAGGACCTCGTTAGTTAATGACACCGGGCATGGCTCTTATTCTGAGTTTTTTGTTTGTTTTCCTTGAATGACACCTATGCAGAAAACAACCTGTGTGAAGTTCAACTAAGGTCACCCACACAAGAATAAGGACTACCCATTGACTGCAAGGCTCTGTAGTAGGTCACCCGCTGCTTGCACTTGCAGAGACTCAAATCTGAGGCAAGGGGAAGAGCGGGGAAGCTGGAGTAGAAGAGGGAGAGGTGTGTCCCCTCCCCCTAGGAACCAAGTTTAGGGGGTGGAAGGGCCAAAAAAATAGAATAAAATAAAAAGAAAAAAGAAAGGAAGGAAGGAGGGGGGAGAGAGAGAGAGAGAGA